>NC_090437.1:213667878-213970021 GCF_031143425.1 Pleurodeles waltl | reverse complement strand
GCCAAAGAAATAGGCAAGTCAAAAAAAATATTCCAATGGAAACAGGGTCCTAACTATAAATACCTAGTGGCGACCAAACTAGCTATAGTTAGGACAGGGAAAAAACACATTCAGGATCCCCCCTTTTTCTTGGCCCTCACTTGATGGATATCCCTGTATCATTTGAGACATCGGCGGAAGTGAATGTCAAATTATATATGAAGATATATATATATATATATATATATATATATAGGTAACATTACTTTATAGTTAGGTTCAGATTTTACACACAAAACCATAGAAATTCAGCAGTTAAGCAGTTCTAGTTATACTTATCACACTAAACTGTACCTCATGCCCTATGATAACTGTAACTTGTGCTGCCACCATGCACAGTTCTCTCATCAATAATTGTATTGCAAATGTTGCAGTGATATTGTAAATGATGTCAGAGAAGATGTCATGACTGAATTAATATGGAGGAATTTAGCAGAGCATGGCAAGGACTTGAGTTATAGTTATCTTAGGGCATGATATATGTATATGATACGGGCAAGGAAAGAGATCAACAGATTGCTCTCACTTGAAGGGAGCAGCATAAGTAGCTGCTCCCTGCTAGAAGGAGCAATGCTGGCTCCCGCCGCATGCGGGAAGTTGGCCTGGGCCACAGGGGGACTTGTGCTTTGCCCACAGCCTCCAACAAAACTATGGTGGGTGCCCCAGGTGGGCACACAGCTTCAATGCTGCAAGACTCCGAGGATGGGTTCCTCGGGCCAGAAAAGGCTTGAAGAGGGGGCTGAGCAGCCTCCCTCTGCTTTACTTTTAATAGTGACCCTGGGGATGGGGTCCCCAGGACCTACCAAGGATCAAGGAGGGGCCACGTGGCTTTCCCTCCGTTTAATTAATAAAACTGACATATTCCAATCATCTATAAAACATAGGCGTCTCAAACATTGTTAAAAACCCATCACAATATCTTTCAATTCACTAATACCACAAATATGTTTGAAATAAATTCCAAATAAATTAACACCCCTGATTTTTCCTTCCAGTTGTTTGTAAAGTGTTTATTCACCTCCAATTATTGCCTCTAATATATGCATAGCACATAAGAACCTCAATGTTACCTGCTGTGCTTTAATGTGAATAACTTCTTTAAAGAAGCCAGCTCCCAGTGGTTCCTTGCGTACAACCTTACTTAACTTTATGTAACTCACAGAAACTGAAGGTCATAATTATGGCCAAGTGGTGCAGCAAGTCATCTTGATGTGCGGCATCACAGGGGAAAAAGCAGGAATGCACCGCATTTATCATATTTATCCTGACACAACACATTCCTGTCCTTCACCCAGTGCTGCCACACAATGGGCTGCCTAGTGCCAAGGAAGGCTCCCTTGCATCATTGTGCAAGGATGCCTCCATTGCATGTAGGATTGCATTTGTATGGTAAGGTTCACCTTGAGGCTTTTTCCTCTTTCTTTGTGTGGTGCAGGATGCAGCACACATAGAAGGAAGAAAAACAAGGAGAAATACAGATATTTTCCCTTGTTACGCCTCACCTGGGGAGGTTTTTTGGACATTCCCAGGTCTACCACTTCAGATAAATCTGGGAATGCATCAAAATTCATGAATGCTGCATGGGGACACCGATGCAACACCCATGAAATATCTCCCTGGCTTAGTGTAATGCAATACAGTGATTTGTGCTGCATTGGTTACTCGAAATTGATGAAGCCACTAATGGCCATGTAAAATTGCCTTGCATGGCTTCATAAAATTAATTTTTAGTTGCGTCATGCATGCCGCAAGTTGCGTGATTCAAGTGCGATGCTACTATGTCATAAATGGCCCTGTATATCCTTTGTTCATCAAACTCTGTGATTTCATTGTTACCACAAAGAAACCTCTTTATTTTAATATTGTCTAGCTGTGCCACAAATGTTAGACAAATTGGTACAATCAGCCTGCAAAATATTACCAACCTTATGGTCAAAATCTTTGTTTTGTAGTTGGTTAATACATTTTATAAAAAAGCTTATAGTTTACTCCTCCTTAAAGTTCATCCTGGTTAAAAATTGGCTGCAGATGGGGAGAATTAAATATATATTTATTTTAACTAGGCTACCTAAACTTCCAGCTACAAAATCATCAGCCAAATAAGCATATAAATTGTTAGTACTGTCTGCAGCTATAAGTAACCCACAATGTCTCCTGACAAAATATTTTAATGTAGTGCATCATAATGTCCTTATGAAAAGAAATAGAACACCCACTGTCATTTCAATAGACTGCTTTAACAACAAGCAACATTACATCTATGTTGCTTTTAGGAATTGTTGCAAGAGTTCCCTGAATCCCACCAGTAAACTAAGGCCACTCCCAAGAGGCATGCAGCCTTTACAACGTGGTCTTCAACCCAAAGATAGGTAAAACAAAAGTTGCCACAATGCAGGCGCGTACTATAAGTGTTTTGTTTGTATTTTTTACATTGTTGTAGACAAGTATAACTATTTTAAATGCTTTTAGGTGACACATTCATATAAGTGTGTATGTGTGTGTGCGTGCGTGGGTGTATGTGTGTGTGTGTGTATGTTTGTGTATATATATTAACTGAAAAAACAAAGGTTAAAGTAACATGATAGTTAAGTGTGATAAAAAGATCTATTTGTGTTTAACCCCTTGACAGCCAAGGACGTAATAGTTACATCCTTGGCTGGGGCACTGAGGCTCCAAGGACCTAACCATTACATCCTGGTACCAGCTCAGCGACCACACTGCAGGGATGGAAGGGGAATTGCTTCCCCTTCCACCCCTGCCACCCCGCGGCATCTGACCTCATCAGAGGCCTGCCCCTCCTCGCTGGAAGATCAGACAAGAAATGCTTTTGCATTTCTCCTCCGATCATGTGGAGGCGCAGAGAAAGGCATCAAAGGAAAGGAAAGGCCTTTCTCAGTCTTTCCTAAAATGCACAGGTTTGGTAATTTTCCCTAGCTGCCAGATGAGGTAGAGGCCAAAATCCACAGCTAGGCACTTTGCAAAAAACAGCTCTGTTTTCTTTGGGAAAATGTGATGTGTCCACGTTGTGTTTTGGGGCATTTCCTGTTGTGGGCCCTAGGCCTACCCACACAAGTGAGGTACCATTTTTATCAGGAGACTTGGGGAAATGCTGGGTGGAAGGAAATTTGTGACTCCTCTCAGATTCCAGAATTTTCTGTCACCGAAATGTGAGGAAAAAGTGTTTTATTGGCCAAACTTTGAGGTTTGCAAAGGATTCTGGGTAACAGAACCTAATGAGAACCCCACAAGTCACCCCATCTTGGATTCCCCTAGGTGTCTAGTTTTCAGAAATGTGAAGGTGTGGTAGGTTTCCCTCGGTACCGGCTGAACTAGAGGCCAAAATCTACAGCTATGCACTTTGCAAAAAACACTTCAGATTTCGATTTAAAAATGTGATGTGTCCATGTTGCGGTTTCCTGTCGCGAGCATTAGGCCTACCCACACGAGTGAGGTACCATTTTTATCGGGAGACTTCGGGGAACACAGAAGAGCAAAATAAGTGTTATTGCCCCTTGTCTTTCTCTACATTTTTTCCTTCCAAATGTAAGACAGTGTGTAAAAAAGATGTCTATTTGAGAAATGCCCTGTAATTGACATGCTAGTATGGGCACCCCGGCATTCAGAGATGTGCAAATAATCACTGCTTCTCAACATCTTATCTTGTGCCTATTTTGGAAATACAAAGGTTTTCTTGATACCTACTTTTCACTCTATATTTTTCAGCAAATGAATTGCCGTACACCCGGTATAGAATGAAAACCCATTGCAAGGTCCGGCTCATTTATTGGCTCTGGGTACCTAGGGTTTTTGATAAACGTACAAGCCATATATATTCCCGCAACCAGAAGAGTCCACCAGACCTAATGGTATATTGCTTTTAAAAATCTGACATTGCAGGAAAAAGTTAAACGTGGAGAAAAATGGCTGTTTATTTCACCTCAATTTCAACATTTTTTTATTTCAGCTGTTATTTTGTGTAGGGAACCCTTGTAGGATCTACACAAATTACCCCTTGATGAATTGAGAATTTTGTCTGCTTTCCAGAAATATTTAGCTTTCTGGGATCCAGCATTGGTTTCACAGTCATTTCTGTCACTAACTGGAAGGAGGCTGAAAGCGCACAAAATAGTAAAAGCGGGGTATGTCCCAGTAAAATGCCAAAATTGTGTTGAAAAATGTGTTTTTCTGATTTACGTCTGCCTGTTCCTGAAAGCTGGGAAGATGGTGATTCTAGCACCACAAACCCTTTGTTGATCCCATTTTCAGGGAAAAAAATCACAAGCCTTCTTCTGCAGCCCTTTTTCCCATTTTTTTGAAAAAACTGAAATTGTTGCTGTATTTTGGCTAATTTCTTGGTCTCCTTCAAGGGAACCCACAAAGTCTGGGTACCTCTAGAATCCCTAGGATGTTGGAAAAGAAGGACACAAATTTGGCGTGGGTAGCTTAAGTGGACAAAAAGTTATGAGGGCCTGAGCGCAAACTGCTCCAAATAGCCAAAAAAAATCTTGGCACCTGAGGGGGAAAAGGCCTGGAAGCAAAGGGGTTAAAAAAAAAACTTAGGAATTCACTGAAAAAACAAAGGGTAAAGGAACTTTTTTAGTAAGTGAATATGATAGTGACAACATTAAGGGTTTGGACTATTAAAACAGAGAAATTCACTAGTCATAGTTAGCAGAGTTAACTATATCTTACACTTTCTCCATGCACTGCTTACAATCACATCAATTATGTTGTTTGAGATGTCATTAGCAATCTCATAAATTATGTCAGAGAAAATATCATGAGTGATGTAATATGTGAGGTCATCAAACTAGTAGAAAAATTAGACTTTTGATCTAAGCTTAGACCAAAATTATAAACTTAGACTAAATGTTTAACTTTACTCGTGGTAAAGGTAGACTTTTGGTCTACGTTTATAATTTTGATTTAAGTTTACCTTTGTGAATTGGTCCCAGTGATTTTAGTTTATCGCTACCTTGGGTCTCCTCATCATACATTCATGTTAACTAAGAGATTCGCCAGAAAAATTTATTCCATGGCGCATGTGCAGTGCATGAGCAGGGTTAAGAACCAGTGCATGCTATGATCCTAACTGAGGTTTACATTTAAGATCCTGATCTTTGGTTTATTTTCCTAACATGGTTATTCAAAATTGTTATTATTACTGCCCAAAGACTGATTCCTTTCTAGTACTAAGATTGTCACTATTTTTTAAAAACCGGCCAGATCTATTCCATGGTACTAATACCCAACTTCTTAGTTAAACAATCTGTGTAAACTCCTTGTGAAAATCTGTTTGAATAGATTAAATAAACTTTTAAGGATTAAGACACCATTGTTCATTGCCAGGCAAGTTTTAGAAATATATCCTTTTCATTTGGAAAGGACTTATCACTATCTTTGTACCTGATTAAGTGAAGTAATCAAAAAGCAATTTAGTTAGGTCTTGGTAAATGTAGGAATCGAAATTTCCCTTATTGATGCAATATTTCCCCACTTCATTCATATATTTCTGTGTAAGCCCACTGGGGGCAAAGGGTTAGTGTGTCAATTCATTCTTGTAGTAAGGGTGTAAGAGAGTGATGTCTTTGAAACCTGCTTTGCTTAATGTGTTTCAGAATTATTTGAGCCACCCTTACCTGCAAATCTATTATAAATGTTCATTGAGTCTCCTGCCTCTTCCATGCAGATGACAAACTGCTCTTTGCTCGGACTGAGCTTGCACTCCTCATCTAGTTGTCTTCTGCTAAATAGTCATGTAACACACGTTTCTGATTCCAAATGTAACAAGAACTGGCATTAGCTAACTTGCTGGCAATGCATACCAACACTTGCGCAGCAATCTTAGAATAGGTTTTGTGTTAAAGAAAAGCCATTTCAAAATGATCTCTGATGAGATGATGCACATGCATCATGACACACCTTTGGCCTGTTTGTCATTTTTTACTAATGCTTTGAAAAAAGGCCAATGGTCATTTTAGAGTGGTAAATGAATTAAGCAAATAAACAGCGCAGGAGCATAAAAAAAAATAGAATGCCACCAGTAGCACCTTCTAGCTGCTGGGCCTCACTTAAAAATATACAAGTAACTATGAAAGTAGGCAGCGGGAATGGGAGAAGAGAGTGCCAGAGGGCAACTGATAAGCATGGAGGATGAATGTAAAAAAAGAGAGTGCATAAAGAGTTAAAAAGCAGAAACAAACAATGTGGGCAAGGATGCTGAAGGAACATGGCAACATATGCACTCCCATGGAGTTGTGCATGGAAAGTAGAAGTAAAAGAATCACCTCATTTGAGGACTGTAGATAGATTCCATGCCGTCAGTACACCTTGAAACTGAAAAGCTTCTCTGCTATATAACACAAGAATACGGAGATAAGTTATTAACTCAAGAGCAGAATCCTGAGATAGAGAACAAAATCCAGTCATGAGCAGGCCAGGAGTCTCTATGGATATGCTCCATCTTAAACTGCTGTCCAAAATATGATGACGAGGATAGTGTATTAGTTTCCTTCCTCTTGCCTATTAGAAGTGACTGCTATTGTATTTCCTGTCTTCCTAAATCTGTCCCTTCCATACCCTTACATTTAGAACTAAAAACCTGAAAGTCAGTACTGTAATGTGCATGGCTGCTACCATTAAAAAATATATAGATTTTTATTAGTTTTGCAGGATGAAATCAATCAATCAATCAATCAATCAATCAATATATTTATAGAGTGCACTACATACCCGTTAGGGTTTCAAGGTGCTGAGGGGGGGGGGAGGTAAGCTGCTACTGGTCGAAGAGCCAGGTCTTGAGGAGTTTTCTGAAGGTGAGCAGGTCCTGGGTCTGTCGTAGGTTGGTTGGTAGAGTGTTCCATGTCTTGGCGGCGAGGTAGGAGAGTGAAACAGCTTTACAGCGAAATTGATGAGCAAGTATGCACATAAACAAAGTATATTAGGAGACACCGAAGCATAATGGGCACATAGAGTGATAAAGCAATAACATAGTCCCCATTGGTGTTAAGGAGTGTAAAAAAGGGATAATGTGAAAACCTATTAGCTTGAATTAGGGGAGGGGTGGGTTCGGAGGCAGGCACATTGTATGCTGTTTGGGATGGCACCAGTGGGAGGGGTATTGTATTCTGTGTAGGAATAGGTGAAGAGTCAAAGGGTGTCATTCCGACCCTGGCGGTCATGGACTGCCAGGGCCGGGGTTGGAGGATGCACCGCCAACAGGCTGGCGGTGCATCAAGGGCAATTCTGACCGCGGCGGTAAAGCCGCGGTCAGAAAAGGGAAGCCGGCGGTTTCCCGCCGGTTTCCCGCTGCCCCAGGGAATCCTCCACGGCGGCGCTGCAAGCAGCGCCGCCATGGGGATTCCGACCCCCTTCCTGCCAGCCTGGTTCTGGCGGTTTTCACCGCCAGAACCAGGCTGGTGGGAACGGGTGTCGTGGGGCCCCTGGGGGCCCCTGCAGTGCCCATGCCACTGGCATGGGCACTGCAGGGGCCCCCTAACAGGGCCCCACATTGATTTTCAGTGTCTGCTTGGCAGACACTGAAAATCGCGATGGGTGCAACTGCACCTGTCGCACACCAGCAACTCCGCCGGCTCCATTCGGAGCCGGCATCCTCGTTGCTGGTGCTTTCCCGCTGGGCGGGCGGGCGGCCTTTTGGTGGTCGCCCGCCAGCCCAGCGGGAAAGCCAGAATGACCGCCGCGGTCTTTTGACCGTGGTGCGGTCTTCTGGCGGGGGAACTTTGACTTTGGCGGGCGGCCTCCGCCGCCCGCCAAAGTTGGAATGACCCCCAAAGTCCCCATCTGAGGAGAAAATGTGAGTGCCAGTGTTCAAATCTGAAGGGCTGGCATCTGACCCCAAGCATGCTGCGGTCTTCAATTATTTGTTCCACACTGGTGCTTTTAGAGAGGGTGATCTCGGGGAGGGAGGAAGGGGACTCCTTTGAGAGTCGTTCTGTTGCTTCTGATGCAGCCTGTGGGGTCAGACTGGTTCACATTGTTGAGTCACGGTAGGGTGGTGACAGAGAGAATGTCTATCCATTCTCATGTCTCTTCGAGGTCTGTGAAGAAATGGGACTCTCTTTGGTGTAGGATCTTGAGTCTTGCCAGGAAACGGAGGAAGTACTGGACCTCCATTTGCCTGAAATGTTTTAGGAGCTCAAAAAGGTGGTTCATTGCTATTGGACTCTGAATGTATAATCAAGAAAAAGCATGATGTACTTATTCTCTAGCAGTAATGGGCAATGGAGTCTGGCCGCCCACAGCATGACATCTTGCTCCCGAAAAAGGAGGAGCTTGGCTAGCATAGGTCAGGATGATGCATCCAGTGAGGTGCGACATGCTGGGACTCTGTGTGCTCTCTCCACTGAGAAGAAAGCAGTGAGGTGAGACGTGGTAATGAAGGATCGTAACCATGTGTCTAAGAAAAGCAGTTTGTCTTTCCCCTCCACCCCTTTGCGCAAGACCAGGACTTGGACATTGCTCCTATGGGAGTGACTTTCAGCGTTGTTGGTTCATTTCTCTAGTGTGTGGACCCACTCCTGTAGATCTTGGATAGCTTGTTGATTGTCAGATTTTTGGGTTTGCAGCGTTGCCAGTGTCTTGTCGCTTTCAGTTACCAAGTCAGCTTTACTGGTGGGTATCTCACAGCAGGAATTTCAATTCTGCAGTTAGGGATCTCAAGGCTGTCGATATTGATTTCTGAGAGCTTTCAATAGCTGCTAATACTTGGTCCAGCTTGTCTTGGGGCGGCTCTGACAGTTTGCCTGTTGCCTCCTGCACAGGGGTGTCTGGCACAGTGAAAGGAGGATCCAGTTGAGCCGGCTTCAATGTTGACGTGGTGGTCTTTCGGCGGCCCATTGTTGATTATGGCAGGGGGTAGATCACACTTTGCCTAGTTGTCAGCAAAGTATGGGAACCTTGAGCCAAGTTTGAGAGGTGAGGATGAAACAATAGAGCAGGGGTTAACAGTTAATGTGTGTGTGGCTGCAAGGGGGTGGAGGGAGGGGTCTTCACTTAAACAATGTCTTTGGGCATTCGAGGCATAGTGAGGAGTTTCTGAGGCAGTGTGGGTGGCCTGAAACAAATGCTGAGTCTATTGAGCTCAGTTCAGTATGTTCCCACTGGGAGCATTGTAGTGTCTTGCCTCTCCAGGTGGTTGCACCTAGGATGTGTCTCGATTTGGACACCAAGGGCCCAGGAGCACTTAGCAAGTCAATACAAATAACTATGGGTGTCCACATCCAGAGAAAGGTCCCTGAGGGTCCCAAAGGGAAAGCTCCAGCATGGCACAGGACCACAAGGCCAACGGTTCTCCACAGTCATGCACCCCTGTATACATGGTCCTGTTGTGAGGGCGTTCTCTATCTCAGTTTAAAGTGTGTATTGGCCCCCATTATGCCTGTGGCTCACAGCACAGGTGGTCTTCCAGCAGGTTACAGTTGCAATCCACTCCCCCCCCCGAGGTCAGCTGGGAGTCTTGAATTGCAGCTGTGCCCTGGGATGGACATGGGGGGATCTCCTGTGTGTCTTCACCTCATCACCAAGCCCAGGAATTCGGAGGACCGGTGTGATGGGGGGCTCCCTTTTGTCCATTTGTTGGATGGCGGACTATGGAGCAGGCCATCAGATCACACTCAATACAGCCTGTGGTGATACAAGTGGTTGGAGGTAGGAAGAATAAATCCCACTGTTCAGCGTTGCAGGGCTTCCTTCAAGATGCGCGTAGTATTTTACCTGTTTAGTTCTGCTACAGCTGGCCTTTGCAGCCAGACTCTCAGGGTAGTCACTGCAGTGCTGGTGGCCTAAGCGCAGGTCCCCTGTCAGAGGGGCAGATGAGGAGCATTGCAACTGAACAGGTTGTCGTGCTGGCATGTGGGTCATCTTTTCATGTGCAACACAGTTAGTGTTGGATGGGATAGACTCCAGTGGAGGTATGGAGGGTCAGATTGTTGTTCCCAGGGGTGTCCCAGCCTTGGATGCAGTCTTCAGAGAGAATCTCACAGCAGCAGAAGACCTGCCTGCTGATAAGGCTGCTGCCCAGACGGGCAACAAGCGTTGTGGGGGCCTTGCCCCTATTAAGACACGGAGGGCCTTGTGGCTGATATCGCACCTCCCTGCAAGTCACTGGGAGGCAGGTACATGCAGACAACCTAACAGGATGGTTTCAACTTATCCAGGCGCATATCAACACATTGAGCTGGCCACCATATTTCTCCCCTGATTGAGGCAGTGTACAATCCAGGCAGTGCCTTTGAAGTCCGGAGTTTGTAATGGCTGTCCACTCCCAGGACAGCAGGACGGTACTTCATGGCAGCTGTTATCAGGTGAAAAGCAGCACAGACGCTGGATCCTGAGTGAAGATTCAGCCCAGATGCAGCGTGGATGGCTACCACCATCTTTGCCAGCTTGCCCATGCACCCCTATCCTCACCTGGCTGCATTCACGCAGGCCAAACTTTGAACAAGGATATAGACAACACTTGTTCAGGAAATCTATCATGTCAACGACCACTAGAATTATGAAAATATGCAGATGCTGCATTTTCCCTGCAAATTTCGAATTATTATCCTTGACCCGTATTCCAACCTCTTCTGCATAATTTGCAGACATCAACAATAAATGTTTTCTTTCTACCCAAAATTAATCAAACAATATTAAATGAAATGTAGCTTTTGTAATGTGAAGCAGTGATAGATACTTAAAAAAAAGGTAACTGATTACTCTATTCATATGTTAAACTGCTACCCTGACAGAAGTAATCTCTTCTAATAATGGACTTGGAAAGGGGTTTTGTCTACATCATGAAACCCTTTCATATTTACATGCAATTCAGACAAGACTGAAATGATGATTCCTTCTTTCTTGTGAAAATATTTTGATTCTTTATTAGAGCAAATAGATGTTTCACCTGAGACTGTCTTCAAAACAGCAGGGATTTCAAGGGGTAGTTACAGTTAGGATAGTGTTTCTATAGCAAATACATTTTCTTTTGCTGCTAATAACTCTGGTGCCATTTGCTGAAACTCATCTCTGCAAAACCTTTCTTTAAAAAGGTGCAACTTTTTGACTAATTTGCACATGCAATGTTTTGGTGTGATTTGTTCATCAGGTCCGAGAGAAAGGGGAGTCGCAAAACATATTTTATCCATTTATTTTTTCACGGGAACTGTAGATACAGCTACAGCCTAAACAGTGGAACAGATTTATCCCAAATTAGCAGAAAGCTAGATCTGAGTCAGGAAAGAGTGCTTTTGTGTTTTCGTGTAAGTCTGGTTATTAGTTTTTGGGCAATTCATGCTAAAAAACGTTGTATACCTAGGGAGGCAGAGCCTCTGCAGATCCAACTGATCTCCTGAGATCTACATGGCTGCCACCACCTCAACCAGAAAGGATGTATTAGGACTTGGGACTTAGGGCCAGATGTAGCAAAGGTTTTTACCCATTCTGTGTTTATGGGAAAAAGTGTTCGTACATATGGCCCTTAGTTACAAGTCTTTAAAAAAGTTAGGGAAAAAAACATAAGGGGGCAAGATAGGAATAGCCTGACTGCATAGTCCTGGGGTTAAGACTATTTATTTTTTAAATTTTGCAGCAAATTTGCTAAGAATCCGCGAATGTGTGGCAAAACTAAAACGAAAAACAAGCTCAAGCTCCCATGATTGTTTTAAAAAACGCCCTGGGGTGGGCCAGGGGCCAGGGCCCAGGAAGGGTGAGGCATCTATTTTTTGGGTGAGGAGAGCATGTGTGGCCCCCCTCCCCAATTAGATTAGGCTCCAGGAGCCCATCTCCTGGTGCCTGACATCTATTTTAGGTGGAGGGGCACACGGCCACCCTCACAAGGCTGGTTTCATCCTTTTGAGATACCATCTTCCAGGGACAGACGTAATTGTCAGGCAAGGGGACATGCAGCCATTCTCCCCAGGCCACTTTCCCCTCAGGGACTCAATTCCCAGGGCCCTTCCTTGAACCACTAAAGGCCCTAGGGATCCCACCCTGGGATCAGCTCACTAGCTACGTCACGGGAGCCCAGGCAAAGTTAAAAGTAATTGTCAGCTTAGGGACTCTTATGTCTTAATTCTTGTAAGAGTCCTAATGGACAAGGTAATCACATTTCTATTTGTCTCCATCATAGTTGTGCCTTCTATCCCCTTGTCATCATTCCCACAGCGGTTTGCTTGGCTCTTGCGTTGTCCTCTTCTTGTTTTCCTGACTTTCCGCCTTTGCCTCTGCCTCTGGGTCTGCCTCTTCCTCTTCCCTGATCTTTTTCCCTATTCTCTTGGTTGCATTCTTTTCCCATCAGTCTGAACTCCTCCCATAAATTTGATAACTTGCAGTTTTCCCCTGCTGATGGTCTCCCAAGTACTTCTACTGAAATTTTGCTTTAGCTGTCTTCACTAGTATCACTTTCCTTGGGGATGTTTGTATTATTCACCGTTTGCAAGTTTCTAAATTTCTGGATATCTCTTCTTACTTCCTCATAATTATGACTGAACATAAACACTCTTACTAACTCATAGTCTCGCTGGTCTCTTAAGAACTTCCTTTGTTTTTTCATTTGTATTTCTGTTTTTAACCCTTTCATTAATTTCCAGTAGTGTCTTATCTAGCAGCTCTTTGCTCTCCATGGACATCAAATCCTGCTTCAGTGCCGCAAATTCTAGCAACAGTATCTCTTGTGTCTTCCACGCACATTTAATCAAATTCCTCACCATTTCCACTGAGCAGTTTGTGCTGTATAATGCCACTCTTGGAGCATCTTTGGGATCTGGCACTAATATGAGGGAGCTGTCAGTTTACCCAAACTTCTGGAGATGCGTCCACAAGCAGTATATTTCTCTAAAGTGACATCCTCCCACCATTTGTTATTTCCTGTTTTAAAAGTCTCTCCAATTTGAAATATTTCTGTTTTGTTGTCATATTCTGTACTGTCATATCATTCGGTCTACCATTCGTGTCTATTAAGGCAAACAGTGCTTCTGCTTTCTGATTACGTCTCGAGTGATGATACGTGAGGTCCCCGGTCTCATCCCTATTTTCTTTGGAGAAGATTAAGACATAACAAGAGAAGCTACTGCAGGTGGAGCGCTGTGAGAGTTAAATGACTGTGTTCTTGTCCAAACAGATTTGCAGGGAGTCAACACGCATTTGTAACATTTGACATTTTGCATGGTATGTTGTATGCTTGATCAGCATTACGGATGACCCTGGCAAAGAATAAGGAAAACTCCCATATTTCCTAGGAGTTTCTCAACAGGAAGTACAATAGCTGTGGAAAATGTTTTAACAGCAAAAAAAATAAGTGCAAAATGTTAAAGTGATTTTCTTATGATTTAGTCATTCAGTATTTTCCAATATATTGAATTACCTCTTCCATACTTTTGAACATATGAGCTCTCCTAAGAATTCAAAGCATCTTCTTCTTTCGTTGCATGCTTGTTTCCACAGTATTAAGCTCATACTTCACTCTTATGAAACATCCTGTGTGGCTATGTTTGAAAGTACTAAGCATGTTATTTATTCAAAATTATTTCTCTCTATATAATTATAGGAAACTCCCATGCACCACAAGTGGAACAAGCTGGTACAACCAGTCAGTGCCAGAGTCTGTTTCAGAGATTTTTAAAAATGGGAATTGGAGTATGAATAATCCATCACCTTCCTGTGAATGCAGCACACCGCAGAAGATGAACATGCTGCCGAGCTGCCCTCCTGGTGCTGGTGGTCTCCCTCCTCCAGAAGTATGTTGTCCATGATTGACCCAATGGTGGCTGCCAAAAATAAGTATTATACACCATATTCAGTAAAAGACTGATGATAAACAGCATTTTTAAAAGAGTTGGTAGATTTGATGTAACAGAGTAACTATGTATATATAAACACATTTTCATAGGTGTCTTCATTACAGAAGGACACAAAGGACATGTTACTATTTTAACAAACTCAGGTTGATCTAGCGGAAAAGGGCTCATGAATAGATATGGTACTCAGAAGGTTTCTTCGGAATTCTATGCAATTGTGAAGAACTATTCTACCAAACAATGTAGAGGAGTGTGATCAGCTGTGGCTACAATCAATGTTGGCTAATCATTTGTAGTTATTGTTTCTATTTTAGCAACCTTACATGACAGAGTTTATATTATACTTTGAGTGCAATATCCAGAATCTGACAATACTCCTGTGCTATACGCAAGTCTTGTAATACCAAGCTGTACTTTGGTGAAAATTGAAAGATAGCTTTACGATGTGTGTCCTGGACTTGAGTTGTAGTGATTTCCTGATAACAGATAGTAGTTTAGTTCTGGGTTAAACATTAATTTGAAACTCAACAGAATAAACTAGTTGTGGTGTAGGGCACTCAGAATGATCATTTCACAAAGGGAGGTTCAACTTGAAAAAAAATTGAGTGGACGTCATTAATGTGTTTGAGGGAGCCATGACACTTGTGATTAAAGCCCAATACACACAGTGGACAATTAATTTACACCTGTTCAATAATTAACATCTACATGTCAATTCCTGGGTATTCATGATGCCTACATCAAATCAAAAAGGTCAAGAAGGACTGTAGTTGGTAAAAATGTCACATTGCCACATTACCTAAAGCTGTAGACATAGGTGTGGATGGAATTCCCTTCAAGTGGTGCTAGGTTTGTTTATGAGAGCATAGTTGCAGATAAAGTGACTGAGATACATTGAATGAAAATGATAAAAATAGATGACAGTATGAATGAAAATGCATGAAAGAGTAAACCCATCTAATTCAATTTAGCTTGGTCCTCAGATAACATTGCAAATGCTAAGGAGTGATCTCTGTCAATATGTGTGTTGCGTGGAAAAAGAGAAATGGAGAAGTGGGCTGCCAATATTACTTTGCAGGTGTGTGTTCATTTCTTGGTTGTGAGAGATATCACTGCTAAGATAACAAAATAAGAAAGGAAAGTTCAATCTTTAGTGAATTCAGCCTCTTACTTTAGTTATTAACTGGGATTGACGTACCCAGGGATCCTAAATGGAAATGAATAAACAGGTGTGTATGAGGGAAAAGAGGTACTCACCTTTAGTTGGATACATCAAAGCTTTTTAAAAGAGCCTTAAGGCAAGATGATTTTGAAAATATGCCTGTGGTATGAAATTAGTTCAAGATAGAGACTGCTGACACACTGATACATAATAATATTTTCTGTAAATGATATTAATTGAAATTGAAAGGGTTCCATTACAAGATATTACAGGATATTACGGAAGTGCGAGGCTAAACACTTTTTGTAAAATTACGGGAGTAAACCTGAAATTAGGCAAAAAAATGAAAGTGCATTTAGAGAGACCGTGTGTTTCTGGGGTGGTGTAAACTTTATAAAGGCCTGGTTGGTTTCAATCATCTTGTTGATATAGCAGGCAATATTTCCTTCAATAGGGTGCCAGAATATTCTGGACTAAATGTTGTCATACAAAAAAGTTCTGTGCTAAATATTTGTTTACCAAAATACCACCCCATTGGTATTCATACTAGTACATTTACACCAAATTGATGACTACTATACAAACTGAGTTAGGTATCATACAATGCAAGATGGGTGGCTGATTTTAAAGAGTCTAAAATAGAAGTGGAATATTAGACAGTCAAAGAAAACTGAATGACAGACGGTTTCTCTCAGACTGCCACATGAGATGAGGAGACAGTGAAAGAGAGATGAGCAATAACTGGGTAAGAGATGAGCAACTAGGATTTGTGACACTTGGGATGATTGAATTGTGAAATCAAGGTAGGTGTGGAATGAATATAACAAAACGTGAACTGAGATTATGTTAACTACTGTTTGATTTTTATGTGGAACAGCATCGTTGTACCTCATTTTTGTGTATGGTTCCTCTTTTTATGCAAAGGTAAACTGTTGCTAATCACCCTGTTACCCTTACCTGCATTTCCATCATGGTTGTTCATTTCCTCACTCATTATTGAACCATCACCTGTAGGCCTTTAGTTGTGAAGTAGGTAATTATTAGCCATAATTACCTGCAGACACAGTCTATTATACTGCATTATCAGGTAATTTCTATTTACAGTATATGAATTTATGTAGTCTGCAAACCTAAAAAAACTATAATATAGATTTATATAAGAGGGCACTGTACACAATTTTGTAAGCACTATATCAAAAATTCCTTCACATTCATGAAACCACTTTTTTATGAGGTGTATTTCCTTACACATCAAAATTTCTATCCTATATGCTCTTTCTAATCGTCTGAGCATTTTGTTAAAGTTTCATTCAAATTTGTTTGAACTTTCTGAATAGTTATCACATTGAGTATAGTTTAAAAGATCTTCTAAAGATTCTCCTGACTGCTTTTTGCAGGCTTATCGCATCAAGGTTCATCCAATCTGAATTTTAAAAAGTATCTATAAAATTTAAATTTACCTTAAAATCTCACTTCTACAGTCCAACATCATTAGATAAATCTAGGGGAGATTTTAGCTTGTAGCCTTTTATGTAAATCAGACATCTTAACCAAATTTTTCTCTGTCCACTCTAAATTAGACGCATGGTCAAATCACCTAATCCCTGACAGTCCATACTCTGTTGTCGAGATACCGAAGGTCTGCCCGTCTGTAAATCATACTGAGGGTTTAGCAGAGAATACCCTTTCAGCTGAACTCTAATCAGTTCATTAGTCCAGCTCTTCATGTGCCCTGATACCAACATCTCATTGGTATCTAGATTTCCTAGAAGTGTTCTTCTGGAAAATGTTTTGAATTCATGAAAATCACATCTCTGTCCATGCAAGTTCATAAACCCATGGGTGCAGCTTTATATCTTTGTGTGAGAATTATAATCCATCAGAAAGAAAGTCCTACCCGTAACTAGTTAATAACAGTAGTTTGGTTTTGGGTTCTCAAAAATCTACATTAAGGTGAAATAAACAAAACAAAACACTTTAACTTCTTTTTTGGTCCTTGGGTGCAACGGCATCAATGCATGGATGGCTATGGACACCTTGCATCTCTTTCTATTGAAATTGTGCTTTGTACAGCACATACACTATCTTGGATATTTAATTGAAAACATTCCCACTGTACTTGCTTGTTCTCACGTACAGGAACTAATCACGGTATGGCCAGAGGGTTACGTAAGCAGGGAAACTGTGAGATTCAGGAATATTAACCATGGGAGAGCAAGATATGAAATCCCACATAGTTATCCCTTTCCTTTTTAAGTAAATACAATTTTAATGAGTACACCTGAGCTCACCCGTGGTATCTATGGTACAGAGTGCCAGGATTTTCCTCAGAGAAATATTGGTGCAGTATTTACACCCAAAAAAACTGTCAGGAAAAACAAGTCAGTAAATTAAGTAAAAATGGGTAAATTGCAATGAGTAAAATAAGACAAAATGACAACAATAGCTTAAGGGAATGAGAAGACATTTTCTAAACAATAAAATATAATAAAATGTCATTAAGAACAAATAGAGATGTAAATGTGTATGTTACCCTATGTACACTACCAAAAGTGGCTACCAGAGGCACTCTTACACCAACAAATGGAAATGAACTGTTGTCAGTTTTCAGAACCCCTTCAGAGGGCCACAGGACATGCAGGGTTACTGCCCAGCTGTGGTGGCTGAGTTATTTTATTCCTGATGTCTTGGGACCCGACCTACTATGGATCCCGAGCAACTGACCAAAGTGCCACTTCTGCACTTGACTCTCAGTGGTAGCTGTGGAAGAGCAGTCAAAACCTACCTTGAGGGGGTCTTAGGACCTCATTACAAGTTGTCAGTTGGACAAGCTGACTGCCAGATTCCCAGTGAGTAGACCCCTGTGGAACTGGCAGTCTCCCCACAAGCCCTATTACAAGGCTTCCACTGGGCTGACCGGTGGGCCAGACCAGTGGAAACCAGTGGGAACAGTGCAGTGGCATTGTTCTTGGCTCCACATGGAGCCAAGGCCAATGCGGTCGCACAGGGTAGCCCCCAGCACCCTCAGAATGTGCGCTGTTTGAAAAGCACAGTGCACATTCTGATGATGCTGGACAGAGGGCCCCTGCACTGTCCATGCCATTGGCATAGGCAGTGCTTGGGCTCCCGTGTCGCCCCCAGCATTGGCTTACTGCTGGCCTTTCCATGGTGGTCAGACCTCCATGGAAAGGCCGGTGGTAAGTAGAGTTGTAATCAGCTAGGCGCTGCTGAACTCAGCACCGCCCTTGCTGAGTACAATTCAGACCACCGGTGGATCATCAGGAACCATGTTTCTGGCGGGGACAGTGGTCGCTTGGCAGTCCCACTGCCAAGGTCATATTGTGGCAGTCGGACCACCACAGTTGCAGCGGTCTGACCCTCTCCGACTCTGACGCTTAGGAAATAGTCAAAGTGTGTTGCTTTTGCAGCGCTCTTAGCAGCGAGTTTCTCAGGGCCAAGTAGGCCCATTAATAATCCTACCTGCTCCAGCAAATAGGAAGTGGCAATGCTTTAGAGAGTGTCCATCAGCAGGCACTCTCAAGGCTGCAGTCCTCCTCAGTGAGTCGCCTGTATGCAGTAGGTACAGCAGCAATTGGAGGTGTGCCCACTCTCCTCTTGCATGGTAAGTTCTGTGCTCCTCAGCGGGGTTGATTGATTTCAATGCTCCTGATCTGGGTCCCAGTAATGTGGCGATGTGCCACAGCATTTTTATATAGTCCATTGAGTCAAGTCAGGTGTAGTCCTCAATGCTCCTCATACCTTCGGATCATCATGGCTTCACAGTTCTCGGGCCTGAGCTCAATCCTCACTCCAAAATTATTTCCAGAAGCCCCCCTGGCATATAGGGTTGAGACACTACTGCCTCTCAAACACCGGCCCACACTGCACTGCAGTGTATGCCACAGCTGCCCCTCCTAGCACACGGGGTCGCTGCTACAATCCCGCACAGGCTTCAGCTCTTGTTGTCAGGCAGTAACTTCCACAGCGAGCCCTTCTGGCATATGAGTCTCCAAAACTATCCTGCACCTGATTTGTTCTTAATTCATGGCACTCCTTCCACATTTTTCTTCACTGCATACCTGTCCTTCTATGTGGGGATCACTGACGTGAATCTGCACACAGGCAATGACCTGAATGATGCAGTATCCATCTCCACGCATCTCATACTGGGAGCCAACTCTGCAGGGCTCCTCACTGGACCTCACTCCCTCTAACACTCTCCACGTCCTCACAGGGAACACGCGTCTCGGCAAGCAAGTAGGCACTGGTGCTCCAGCCTCCAGAGCAGGTGGCCTTGGCTCCCCTTGGTGATGTCCCCTCACCCAGTTGGAAGACTAGAAGACTTTGGCCCCATGTCCTGGTCACAGACAGAGGTCTTGTAGAGTAGAGGTCCAGGGGTTCAACCACTGGGAATTCTGCAGAGTGGTTGAAGAACTCTGTGAGCAGCACAGAATTCCGCCAGTGGGTGGAATTGCTCAACACGCCTGTTGGCACTATGGTTTTCACATTCAGGAGCATGATGTGCGCTCTTTTGTGCAAAACATTGCACCAATGGTACCACGTTGTTTGCATGTACGTGGCCATTTTGTTTTCTCTGCTACTCTCTGCATGATGCTGGGCCTAAGATTAATACATCATTCATTTTTTCAGTCCCACCCTTTTCTAAATTAGCCGCACCTCATTTTCATTTATTTCATTAGTATATGTCTTTGGTCATTGTTTGTGTATTTTTTGTGACTTTTCTTTAACCCCTTCTGTGCCCAGGACGTAATGGTTACGTCCTGAGGCACAGTGCTCGTGTGCCCAGGACGTAACCATTACGTCCTGGGCACAGAGCCCAGAGGGAGCGCTAGCGCTCCCTCTGTGGGGTTCCCCCCCCCACCCCAGGCAGGGATGGAAGGGGAAGCCCTTCCCCTTCCACCTCCGCCCCCCCACCCCCCCTCTGTGATGTCAGCGCGCAATTGCGCGCTGACAATCACACAGGCCTCCTCCCAATGCGCTGGAAGCTCAGCTTCCAGCACGATCGGAAGAGAAATGCAAAGCATTTCACTTCCGATCACGTGGAGGAGCCCGGAGAGGCTTCAAAGGGAAGGAAATTAATTTCCCTTTGAAGTCTTTCTGAGCATTTTAGCAGCCGGATTGCAAGCAATCCGGCTGCTAAAAAGCCCACTTGACACCAAGGATTTACTTTTTATAAGGAAATTGGCATGAGGGAGTGACCCCTTGGGCAAGGGTCGCTCCCAGGGCGGGCATTGTTTTTGAAGGCCTTTTCTGCCACCCCCTGGGGGCAGATCGGCCTATTATTAGGCCGATCTGCCCCCAAGGGGGACAGAAACCACTAGACACCAGGGAGTTTTTTTTTTCTTCGTGAATTTCACGCAAGGGGAGCGACTCCTTAGGCAAGGGTCGGTCCCCTGGGGGGCAAATTTATTTTAGGCCATTGGGGCAGATCAGCCTATTTTAATTAGGCTGATCTGCCCCCAAAGGGGGCAGAAACCACTAGGCACCAGGGATTTTTGTTGTTGTTGTTGTTGTTTTACAGATGGTGAGCGACCCCTTAGGCAATGGTCGCTCCTCTGGAGGGGCAAATTGTATTTAGGCCATTTGGGGGCAGATTGACCAATTTTAGAAACCACTAGGCACCGGGGATCTTTTTTTTGCACCAATGTCACGCAAGGGGAGCGACCCCGTAGGCAAGTGTTGCTCCCAGGGGGGGTGGTGGGGGCAAATTTATTTTAGGCCATTTCTGCCCCCTATTGTTATTAGGCCGATGTGCCCCCGGGGGGGCAGAAACCTCTAGGCGCCAGGGCAATTTTTTTTTGTTGTGTTTTTTTTTTTTTTATGTTTGTTTTTTTAGAGATGGCGAGCGACCCATTAGGCAAGGTTCGCTCCCCTGGGGGGCAAATTGTATTTAGACCATTTCTGCCCCCCTTGGGCAGAAATCACTTAGGCACCAAGGATTGGTGTGTGTGTATGCGTGTGTTTTCTTTAGGGAGGCAGCCCTTTGGGTAAGGGTCGCTCCCCATGGGGGCACATTACTGTTGGCCATATCTGCCCCTCATTGGGGGCAGATGGGCCTATTTTTGGAAGGCCCATCTGCCCCAAGGGGGGGCCGAAAGCCCACCAGAGGCCAGGGAAGTTTTTTTTCCTCAAATAAGAGGGTGGGGGTATGGCCATGCCCCCACCCCAAATAAATGGGGCCAAAGTTGTTCTGCCCACTAGTGGGTAGATGGGGCAACTACCCCTGATCCACACCCCGAGGGGGGGGGCAGAAAGTCTACTAGATGCCAGGGAATTTTAAAAAAACTAAAAATATTGGGGTGGTGACTACCAACCAGTATGTGCTTGGTTATGCCCGCACCTCAACTGAAGGGGGTAACAGTCTTTCAGCTCTCCCCACACTCTAAAACATCTTGTCCCACAGCAAGCAAGAGGACATTTGATTATTTTGGGTTTTAGTTTTACATTTGGGCCATGAGAACTTGGCTTACTCTCAAAATCGTCCCACTTGGAATGGTGAGGGCTGCACTTTATGGACTTTGGGACGCTGGCATGTAGAAAAATCCACAAGACCTAGACAAATATGAAAAATAAACATCTGGTTGATTCCACGGTGGTGTGTTTCACATGCACCCGCACCATTTTTGTACCCACAATCCCCTGCAAACCTCCAACTTTGCTGGAAATCACAATTTTTTTGCCACGTTTTTGTGATGGAACCTTCCGGAATCTGCAGGAATCCACAAAATTCTTACCACCCAGCATTGTCTCATCTATACCGATAAAAATTCTGCTGCACTTCTCAGCCTAAAAATGTTTTTTTGCAAACTGCCCTTTTGGACCCCCTTTGTTACCACTCAAAATCAACATGTTATTGGCTCTTCCCTTTCACAAGCACTTGGCCCACCTACACAAATGAGGTATAATTTTTACCGGGAGACAGAGGGGAACATTGGGTGGTATGAAATGTGTCCCAGTGCAGTGATCCCACACAGAAATGTGGGAAAAATTTGATTTTTTAGCTACATTTGAGGTTTGCTGAGGATTCTGGGTAATAAAACATTGGGGGATCTACGCAAGTCACATCTCACTGGACTCCCTCAGGTGTCTAGATTTCAGAAATGTCTGGGCTTGGTAGGTTTCCCTAGAAGGCTGCTGAGCCCAGGACCAAAAACGCAGGTGCCCCCCTGCAAAAACAGGTAGTTTTGTATTTGATCATTTTGATGTGTCCAGATAGTGTTTTAGGGCATTTCCTTTTGTGGGCGTTAGGCCTACCCACACAAGTGAGGTACCATTTTTATCGGGAGACTTGGGGGAAGGCTGGGTGGAAGGTAATTTGTGGCTCCTCTCTGATTCCAGAACTTTCTATCACCGAAATGAGAGGAAAAATAGTTTTTTTGGTCAACTTTTGAGGTTTGCAAAGGATTCTGGTTAATAGAACCCGGTCAGAGCCCCACAAGTCACCCCATCTTTGATTCCCCTAGGTGTCTAGTTTTAAAAAATGCGCTGGTTTGCTAGGTTTCCCCACGTGCCGACTGAGCTAGAGGCCAAAATATACAGGTAGGCACTTTGTAAAAAACGCCTCTGTTTTCTGTGAAAAAATGTGATGTGTCCACGTTGTGTTTTGGGCCATTTCCTTTCGTGGGCGCTAGGCCTACCCACACAAGTGAGGTACCATTTTTATCGGGAGACTTGGGGGAATGCTGGGTGGCAGGAAATTTGTGGCTCCTCTCAGATTCCAGACCTTTCTGTTACCGAAATTAGAGGAAAAAGTGTTTTTTTGGTCAAATTTTGAGGTTTGCAAAGAATTCTGGGTAACAGAACCTGGTCAGAGCCCCACAAGTCACCCCATCTTGGATTCCCCTAGGTGTCTAGTTTTCACAAATGTGCTGGTTTGCTAGGTTTCCCCAGGTGCCGGCTGAGCTAGAGGCCAAAATCCACAGGTAGGCACTTTGTAAAAAACACCTCTGTTTTCTGTGAAAAAATGTGATGTGTCCACGATGTGTTTTGGGCCATTTCCTTTCATGGGCGCTAGGCCTACCCACACAAGCGAGGTACCATTTTTATCGGGAGACTTAGGGGAACGCACGGTGGAAGGACATTTGTGGCTCCTCTCAGATTCCAGAACTTTCTGTCACCAAAATGAGAGGAAAAAGTGTTTTTTGGCCACATTTTGAGGTTTGCAAAGGATTCAGGGTAACAGAACCTGGTCAGAGCCCCACAGGTCACCCCATCTTGGATTCCCCTAGGTGTCTAGTTTAAAAAAATGTGCTGGTTTGCTAGGTTTCCCTGGTGCCAGCTGAGCTAGAGGCCAAAATCCACAGGTAGGCACTTTGTAAAAAACACCTCTGTTTTCTGTGAAAAAATGTGATGTGTCCACGTTGTGTTTTGGGCCATTTCCTTTCGTGGACGCTAGGCCTACCCTCACAAGTGAGGTACCATTTTTATCGGGAGACTTGGGGGAACGCACGGTGGAAGGAAATTTGTGGCTCCTTTCAGATTCCAGAACTTTCTGTCACTGAAATGAGAGAAAAAGGTGTTTTTTTGGTCAAATTTTGAGGTTTGCATAGGATACTGGGTAACAGAACCTGGTCAGAGCCCCACAAGTCACCCCATCTTGGATTCCCCTTGGTGTCTAGTTTTAAAAAATGCGCTGGTTTGCTAGGTTTTCCCAGGTGCCGGCTGAGCTAGAGGCCAAAATCCACAGGTAGGCACTTTGTAAAAAAACACCTCTGTTTTCTGTGAAAAAATGTGATGTGTCCACGTTGTGTTTTGGGCCATTTCCTTTCGTGGGTGCTAGGCCTACCCACACAATTGAGGTACCATTTTTATTGGGAGACTTGGGGGGAACGCTGGGTGGAAGGAAATTTGTGGCTCCTCTCAGATTCCAGAACTTTCTGCCACCGAAGTGAGAGGAAAAAGTGTTTTTTTGGTCAAATTTTGAGGTTTGCAAAGGATTCAGGGTAACAAAACCTGGTCAGAGCCCCACAAGTCACCCCATCCTGGATTCCCCTAGGTGTCTAGGTTTCAAAAATGCGCTGGTTTGCTAGGTTTCCCCAGGTGCCGGCTGAGCTAGAGGCTAAAATCCACAGGTAGGTACTTTGTAAAAAAACACCTCTGTTTTCTGTGAAAAAATGTGATGTGTCCACGTTGTGTTTTGGGCCATTTCCTCTTGTGGGTGCTAGGCCTACCCATACAAGTGAGGTTCCATTTTTATCGGGAGACTTGGGCGAACGCTGGGTCGAAGGAAATTTGTGGCTCCTCTCAGATTCCAGAACTTTCTGTCACCGAAATGAGAGGAAAAAGTGTTTTTTTGGTCAAATTTTGAGGTTTGCAAAGGATTCTGGGTAACAGAACCTGGTCGGATCCCCACAAATCACCCCATCTTGGATTCCCCTAGGTGTCTAGTTTTAAAAAATGCGTTAGTTTTCTAGGTTTCCCCAGGTGCCAACTGAGCTAGAGGCCAAAATCCACAGGTAGGCACTTTGCAAAAAACACCTCTGTTTTCTGTGAAAAAATTTGATGTGTCCACATTGTGTTTTGAGCCATTTCCTTTCCTGGGCGCTAGGCCTACCCACACAAGTGAGATACCATTTTTATTGGGAGACTTGGGGGAACACAGAATAGCAAAACAAGTGTTATTGCCCCTTGTCTTTCTCTACATTTTTTCATTCCAAATGTAAGGCAATGTGTAAAAAAGACATCTATTGGAGAAATGCCCTGTAATTCACATGCTAGTATGGGCACCCCGGAATTCAGAGATGTGCAAATAACCACTGCTTCTCAACACCTTATCTTGTGGCTATTTTGGAAATACAAAGATTTTCTTGATACCTATTTTTCACTTTTTATATTTCAGCAAATGAATTGCTGTATACCCAGTATAGAATAAAATGGGGAATGTCCCAGTAAAATGTCAAAATTGTATTGAAAAATTGGGTTTTCCAATTCAAGTCTGCCTGTTCATGAAAGCTGGGAATATGGTGATCTCGCCACCACAAACCCTTTGTTGATGCCATTTTCAGGAAAAAAAACACGAGCTGCCTTCTGCAGCCCTTTTTCCCCATTTGTTTGAAAAAAACAAAATTGTCATTGTATTTTGGCTAATTTCTTGGTCTCCTTCAGGGGAACCCACAAAGTCTGGGTACCTCTAGAATCCCTAGGATGTTGGAAAAAAAGGACGCAAATTTGGCATTGGTAGCTTATGTGAACAAAATGTTATGAGGGCCTAAGCGTGAACTGCCCCAAATAGCCAAAAAAGGGCTCGGCACAGGAGGGGGAAAAGGCATGGCAGCGAAGGGGATATACTTTATTGTTTTTTTTTGCTTTTCCCTTTACTTCTTTGTTTTTTCTTTCTTTCCACCTTCCTTCTATTTCTTCCCCCTTCTATTTGCCACCCAGTGCCATGGCAGAGCAGGGTGGCAGATGGAGTGGCAGTAACTGTGTACCTGCTAACCGCTTACATTACAGAAGTCGATACCACTAAGGGGTGCTGCTCAGACCCATTTTTACTGAGGCGGAGGTGGCAGCATTTGTGTTCTACGTGCAGCACCACCTCCCCTCCATGCTGGCAGCAGGTGGCAGACCTGGGAGTGGTTATTCCTTTCGGGAGCTTCGACTGTTGTGAGGGAAGGTGTGCCAGTGTGTGTGTCAGCACACTGGGGTCCGGTGCACCCCTGGCTGTTGACGCACAGTCAATGACCTGTCTGTATTGCTCAAATGGACGTTGCAACATATAATAGGTCACCTTCTAATGTTTTGGCACCTTTTGTATCAGGGCTTTAACTGGTACCCTGTGAGCACACTGAATAATTCACAACTGCTCCTGGGCTTTAAAAGAATGGCTGAAAGGAGTGCAGATTCATCTGCAGGTGGTTAGTATGTTGCTATGTCTTCTTTTTTTATAAAGTCTTGCACAACCAGGTTGATGCAGTGTGCCAAACACAGGACTCTGAAGTAGCCACCATCTGCCATGGTTTTGACTATGTTACTGCAATTGTCCATGGCAACAAATACAAATTGGAGACCTCTGGGTCACAGCCCATCAGACACCTTGCTTTTAAATTTGTCCAAGATGTTTGCAACTATATTTGAATTCTCCATTGTGAACATGGCTACTATCGCATGCTGACAAATTTCTTCAGAGCCAAGAACTATAGATAGCTTTTGTTTTACTCCAACAAAAGAGATTCAGGCCCTGATTTATACTATTCGACACCAACCTGCGTTAGCGCAGGTTGGCGTAAAAAAATTACTGCTGCTAGTGCCATTCCTGGATGCCAGCCGGGTGTCATATTTAAGGAATGACACTAGCTGGCGGTAAGGCCCGATTAGCGACAAAATAAATGACGCTAACTGGGTGGGGGAGTCGTAGGGGAAACAGGAGGTTGTGTGTCAAAGAATGGCGCTAGTCTGGTTACAGTCAGAAAAATGACTCTAACCTGACTAGGGTAATTTTTTTAATCACAACCCCCATGGATATGACTCCTGTCTTAGTAAAGACAGGAGTCATGCCCCCCTGCCCAATGGCCATGCCCAGGGGACTGATGTGCCCCGGGCATGGGCATTGGGCACAGTTCCATGAAGGGGGGCCCAAGTTATGCCCCCTATGGCACTTTAAAAAAAAAAAAAATTACCTGACTTACCTGGGATGGGTCTCCCCATCCTTAGGTGTCCTCCAGGTGTGGGTGTGGAAGTGTGAAGGTGTCCCTGGATGTAGGGAAGGGCACCTGTGGGCTGTTTCGATGGCTTCTGACCATGGAAAATGGCCCACAGGTCCCCTAAAGCCTGCCCTGACCCAGGCATTAAATAATGGCACTAAACAGACTTAGTGTCATTATTTAAGGCCCTCCTCCTCCTGTGCGTGATTTTTGCACGGGAGGATAAATAAGGCACAACATCCTTAGAGTAATTTTTTGCCCGGGAACGCCTACCTTGCATCTCCTTGACGCAAGGTAGTTTTCCGCATGCAAAAAATAGTGTTAACTCCAATATTTTGACGCTAGATGGGTCTTGTATCAAAATATAAATATGGAGATCAGTTAGTGCCGGATTTGCGTAAAAAAAATGACTCAAATCTGGTTCAAATGAAGTATAAATATGCCCCTCAGTGTGCTGTGATGAACATGTAATCTGTCACCTGAAAACTCATCTACATGCCTGTCACAGGTAGATAGTGTGTACAACACTTTGATGCACAGCTTGTCCAACCAACTGAAGCACATCGTGATGTAGAGCTGTAACACCAACTCTGATGAAACAGGTCTTGCATGGAACCTTCTATTTTAGGCACATGGCTGTCACAAATTCCAAGAATCCACCTCCTCACACAAAAGAAAAAAGGAGATGGTCCAGGCCAATGTTTTTGGCAGCTTCCTATTGTACAAACATGCTATTGGGTGGTTGCGGTCTTAAGGCCCTTCCTGCCTAAACATGCCCGCAATAGTAGAACAGAGTTTCTCCGTTTCTGGGGCCACTAACGCAGGCAACGTTCGAGAAGTAAGTGGAGGTAGACTCAATGTGCGTAATGAGATAGACACTGTATGCCTTTGTGTCTCCATCTAACTCTGAATCTTCTTCTACCATTGCGAGCTTGCTGAGGTGGGTGATTCTGGTGTAGTGCTGGAGACCCAGCTGCTTTGCATGAGGAGGTCACCCTCTTCTTCCTCCCCTCCCACCATGATTTGACTAGTTGTAGCTGATGTTTCCCAGATCTTCTCACCTTCACCACCACAAACACTATCAGCACATTTTAAGGTGCTCCTCCCACTGAATTGCATGATATATTTTCATATGGGTAATTTGTCATCCAGAACCATAATGTGAGCCACGCTTACATCTGCAAACACCTGCGTGGCAAATGGAGCATATTACAGTGTTCTCCTCCTGTTTGCTAATCGTAAAAAAGTCCCAAACTGGGGAGAAGTACTTTCCTAGTGGCCATTGCCAGAGCCTGAATAAGAACTGGAGGCAAGAGGGTGTGTTGTTGATTGCCTCTCTGCAGTGCATACTTCTACTGAGTCAGGGGTTGGTGCAGGACTCAGCTAGGGCTTTACAAATGTGGAAGCAGGTAGTATTACCTGTGCCATATCCTTCAGAGCAGGCTGAATAGTATTGTCTGACTTTTGTGTGCCTGCTTCCACAATGACTGGTTCGTCGTCATCACCCTCTTCATCATCCCCTCCCATAATTCTAAGATTTCAGTCCCTTTTCTTTTCCCTTGCCTCTCCTGCCATTTCCCAGGCTCTGCTGAGGTCCACTCCAAGCCCCCATCACCGTCATCAGAGGTCGTGTTTGTGGAAGATATTGAAGTAGCACCAATCCTTTTTCTCGCTGCAGATCTAACAGCCAGGGAGTCTAAAAGAGGAGGTTTGTGCTCATCTGGAAGCTCGACCTCCTGGTCTGCTCCAACTTCAGGAAGGTCTACTATTGATGGATGCGTCTGCTGTCCACTTTGCACCGTTTCCTCAAACAATGGGGTACTACTTTGCTAAAGGGACAAATCTAATTCAGTGTCCCTGATCATTGGTGTTGCCATGATCGCAGTAGCTGCCTCACTGATAGACATGGCCTTTGGCTTAGGTTGGGGTAGTTCGTTTGGTGCAGGAGTGCTTCTCCCAGGTTCGTCCCTGGAGGCTGGTGTGGCAGAAACACGTGTCCTGAAAAAGGTTGCAGTCAGCACGCTACTGGTAGAAAGATGCTTCTTCTCACTGACCACTTTCTTAGGAGCAACTTTATTTTGGCCCATCTTAAAGCTCTCAGTTGGCAGTAGCACTAAGCTGCACAAGCAGAAGAGATAGGAGGACTGAAATCACTGTACAGGCTTTCTCTCTGGCAGTTCTGTGAGTGATGTCTCTAAAAGCAACCAAGCAAGAAAAACATGCAGTTAGTGAAATGTGGCATTGTTGCAGGTTGAAATTTTACAGACAATTGCAATATTAGTGTGATTGGTTACTTATGTAATAAATAACAATGTATCCAAACATTGTAAAGTCAAACCACACCACCATGCCATAACATTTCATTTCAAATCAGGCAATATTACAACATACACATATAGCTCTTTGCTTTATTTCCATCTAATTTAAAGGAGACACCTGTGGTATTCAGAGAGGTGCTTGGGAAAATAAAATAAACCTTCATAAACTGATGGTGGCAATGTGGTCCAGGGGAAATGGAATGATCATGAAAAAAAATTAATGATGCTGCTGATGTGTCTGCAGTGCACTGCAGCAAGGATGTCCAGGAGGAAATCATAGACCTAAAGAAACTGAATGCTGTAGTGTGGCTGTGGATGGATGGATGGATCAAGGCAAAACCTAGAATTAAATGAATAAATTGTAAGAGTAAAAAGTTTTGAAAAAATGTACAAAAATGTAAATAAAAATTTAAAAAATGAAAATATTATATAAGAAAATTATGAGAAAGTAAATAAATAAAATAAAAAACCTAAATTAAACAAATCACCAATAATTGTTGATGTTTATCTGAGAGGGCAAGAAGAAAGAAACCTATTGTGAGGAAAGGAGGTGCAAAATAAGAAAATAAAAAAATAAAAACAGGTAATAATATAAGTAATGCTCATTCTTAGTATATACATACTACAATGATTCCCAAGCATGTTATTAAACTGGTAGCACACATCCATCCATGAAAGCCTATGGTAAAGGCACACTGACTGGATATACAAAATGGCCATCAGATACATGATCAAACAACAACAGTGAGCAGTGAGGCATTGGGAACAAAGAACACATGCAAGCCTATAGAAAAGATACACTGGCTGGCTGCACAAAATTGCCACCGGCCACATGGTCAAACAACAACAGCAAGCAAAGAGGCATGGGGAACAAAAACCATGTGTGAGCCTATGGCAAAAATACACTGGCTGAATGCACAAAATGGTCACTAGCCACATGGCCAAACAATAACTATGAGTAAGGAGGCATGGAGAACAAAGGACACATGCAAGTCTATTGCAAAAACAAACTGGCTGGATGTACAAAATTGCCGCCAGCCACATGGTTAAACAACAACAGAGAGCAAGGAAGCATGGAGAATAAAGAACGCATGCAAGCCTATGGTACAAACACACTGGCTATATGCACAAAATGGCCACCAGCCACATGAACAAACAACAACAGTGAGCAAGGAGGTATCGGGAACAAAGAACACATGCAAGCCTATGGCAAAAACACACTGGCTGGATGCTGAAAATGGCCACCACCACTTGGTCAAACAACAACAGTGGGCAAGGAGGCATGTAGAACAAAGAACACATGCAAGCCTATGGCAAAAAACACACTGGCTCATTGCACAAAATGGCCACAAGCCACATGGTCAAACAACAACAGCGAGCAAGGAGGCATGGGTAACAAAGAACACATGCAAGCCTATGGCAAAAATATACTGGCTGGATGTTTACAATGGCTGCTAGCCACATGGTCAAACAACAGCAGCAAGCAAGGAGGCATGGGGAACAAAATAGATATGCAATCCTGTGATGAAAACACATTGGCTGGATGCACAAAATGGCTGCCAGCCACATGGTCAGACAATAACAACGAGCAAGGAGGCATGGAGAACAAAGAACATATGCCAGCCTATGGCAAAAACACACTGGCTGGATGCACAAAATCGCTGCTATCAACATGGCCAAACAAAAACACTCGAGCAAGGAGGCATGGGGAACAAAGAAAACATAGAAGCTTATGGCAGAAACATATCAGCTAGATGTACAAAATGTCTGCCAGCCACATCTTTAAACAACAACAGCAAGCAAGAAGGCATAGAGAACAGAAAGAACATTCAGGCCTATGGACAGACTATACAAAATGGCCCCTGACCTGAAGAACAAAGTCAAGTGGTAGAAGATGACATGCGCACACATACACACACACTCGCCCGAAAAAGGAGGCATGGTGGTAAAGCTGAAGCAAACATTAGCATTAATTCAGCAATACAAAACATGAATATTAACTGAGCTATAAAACATTTATATAAACACACATCCTCCCATACCATCAAATATTACCTAACATACACACTTTTCGCAGGAAGAAATGACATACAAACAATAGCCACCATTTTTAATTTAATCCAGTGCCATCCCTGCCCTAAATCAACTTTTAAAATTATATGCCACAGAAACATTTATTTCATGCACTGAGGACTAGTGGTAGGTCTACTGGCTAGATGGCCCTTTGGAAGTCTAGGCAACATAGTACAATAAATTAATATTTCAACTCTAACAAACATGGAGAATGGGTACTGAGATGAGCAACAATTTTTTTTTACAAAAGATGAAAATCAATGAAATGTAAAACAAAAATAACTAGGCCCCTACTTAAACTCATTCTACGCACTACAATGAAATTTAAAAATCAAATTAAAGTACAAGGAAATACTGGTGAATACCCACGCAAAAAAACAACATTCTTATACAATATTGTTTTAACTTAGTTCTGTGATATCACAAAAACAAAGTCCTTAAGTCCAAAGATATATATCCACTAGACAAAGAGAGTGATCCTTCCACCTTGAAACCCAAGTGGAAAGTCACCAGGAGGTAGACAAAGCAGGAACAGGAAGTTGGAGTCTCTGGGGCACCTCTTTCCTGTTGGAAAAATGTTTACAAAATGCCTTCTAGCACTAAAAAACAACTGCAATGGTCCCTTAGAAAAGAAAATTCAAATGAAAACCTATTTATTAAGTATATTTAACTGCTTCTTGAGTAGCAAATCTACTCGAGGTGTGTTTGCACTCACAAGTGACACTATATCAGCCCTGACCTGGCTGGAAGCCGCATGAGCGCATGCAAAATCTTGCACGATTTTGGGAACTCTATATTACTCTGCATAGTGCGAAGTGCCAATATTCTGAAAACTCTGCCAGCAGAGCGGATTTTTTCACTCAGGTCTATTGTAGAGCTTCCCCTCCACACAGGGCCCGTCTGGTTGCTTGGCAGATGACACATTTTGGGGGCTCAATCCTTCCCTTTCTATAGCTCATTTCCAGACACCAAATGTGATCTAGGATTTGAATCTTTGGAGTTTTATGTTGGAGTTCTGTTTATTTTAAAGTACATATTTCTCTCACTCTTACTCTTGAAAGGCTGTCTGCCACAGCAGGACAGACTTTGCAGCTGATACTCCCACAGCACACGCCATGAGAGTGACTAGAGCTGACCCTAGATATTTGCACAAAAAAAGTTAATCCTAGACTGCTTGCCCTATTCTTCATGATTCCCTTATCAGTCTCATCTCTTTCCTGAGATGTGTCCAAGCCCCGTCCTTGTGATCTCCCACTTAATCATAGGGCATCCTGTAAAGTGTACAGAGCAAGTCTTTCTCTCCCTTCCCCAGTGTGTCCCACCCAGCTCATTGGAATGCATCAAAACACAAATCTGTCTGGGGAGACTCTTCTATCTCATATCTTCACCAGATAGGCCTGGGATTCCCAAAATGGAACCTAGGGTCCTCCGTGTAATATACAATTACAGGCACACAGCATCCACACTATCAGGTATTGTTACTTCCATGTATTGTGCCATGCCAGGCACACATACATTCAGTACACACATTCACTTTGCATATACTGCTCAGTACTATAGCCTTTCTGAATGATGCCACTTTCAGGCACACATACAGCCAGCACACACATTCACCATGTGTGATGAGCAACATTACACCTTTCATGTACTGCACTACTTTAATGTACATATACATCCACTACATGTACTCACTATGCACTCACTGCACAGCTCTGTTCTATCCCTGCATTGTAACCTTCCCAGGCACACATTCAGCCAGTGCAGAGTCACCACTGCATAACATTCTACCTGATATACTCCAAAAGTGAGATATGGACACAGCAGCAGAACTTTAAAAAGGTGAGTGAGCCTGTAGACTTCACTCCAGTGACAGGTTAAAGAGGGTCTGTTTACTTCTACTGATCACTGCAAGGAATGCTGCCACCACCACACTCATGTTGCCTAACTCCTGGTGAAAGTGCTAGCGTTTGGGCACCCCTACCAGTCCAAGAAGGCCACAAAACATGAGACAGTCCTATGTCATGGTGCATACAAATGATCCGTGGTTGCCTATGACAACAAAATTCGGCATTAAGAATCAAGACAACGGTACAGTTGGGCACTCAGGGCCGGGGTACACACCCATTACCATGCAGAGGACCTTTCCACCCCAGCACCTGCAAATGGCACTGTCTCATGATAGTAGGTGACGGCAGGTACTTTACAGGTTCAAATACTTTTAGCTTCTATTAAATCTTTGTTTGGGTCTCAGGACATGGCTTCCAAGGGTAAATAGATTTCTGTACCCCTGCTACAGAGCCAGAGCCAATGGTCTAGTGCCATATTTTCTATTAGCTGAATATATTCTTCCTGTCCTCTCCCAGAGTTCCCAAACTACAAGATGAGAAGATGAGATTACAAGTTACAACATGCAGATAACAGTGGGAAATAGGCACAACCACTCTTTTCAGCCAGTGTTTAAGCACAGTTCCCATTTCCCTTCATTAACTGGTCCTTTGTATGTTGTTATGTTATGTTATGTTATGTTATGTTATGTTATGTGTAATTGTAAGACACACTGTCAACCACAATGTTATCCTGGCATTAAGCAGGTGTGTGTGCCTAGCCCTGCCTATGGTAGGTTGGTTAATGGAATAGGCAAGTCTTGAGCTTCTTGCAGAATTCAACAAGAGAGGAGGAGACTGTGATGTGGAGTGGGAGGTCATTCTATGCCTTACGAGTTATGTAAAAGAACACCCACACTGCTAATCTGTCTATTTATACATGGGATTTGTGAGAGTAGGAGTCATGGGCAACAGATGTGTCTGCATGGTTGGTTGAAGGAGATGTGATTATTGAGGTAAGTGGGGCCAAATTTATGTAGTGTCTTGAATGTATGGATGAGGAGTTTGAAATGAATGAGGTTGTGTATAGGGAGCTAGTGGAGCACATTGAGTAGTGCTGTGATATGAGTTCCATGTAGGAGGTTGAAGATGAGTCTGGCTGCTGACTTCTGGATAGTTTCTAGTCTTCTAGTTAGTTGCTTGGTGATCAAGGCGTAGATGATGCTCCAATAGTCCAACGTTGGTGACTAGGGCATGAGTGATAGTATTTCTAGTATTGCTTCAGAGGCATTTGAAGATCTTCCTCAGCTTCTTCAGCGTCTGGAAGCATGATCCTTTGGCTTCTACGGTCATGTCCAGTTTGCTGTTGATAATTCTAAGGTTCCTGGTGTGAGTGCTTGGTGTGGATCTGCGTTTAGCCAGTCACCGGCTGGAGTCCCATGGGGAGGTGGTCTTGCTGAAGATCAGTACTTCTCTCTTGTCGATGTTGACCTTGAGATTGTTGTCTTTCATCCAGTTAAAAACTTTTTTTAAATATATTTATCTTTAACTTGACTTACTGGGAGCACAGAAATCGAAATGGTCTCACTCTTAAAAGCACTTCCAAGCCTAGGCAGAAGGGCAAGTATGATCGAAGGCCTCAGTACTTTCCCCAGGCAAACAAAGACAACAGTTTCTTCCTCTTCAGTTCATCCCTAAGACCAGCTGTCTTCTGCAGTTTAGGAGGCAGAGCCTTTATTGCAGTAACTGCATTTAAGCCTTTCTTATGACACTTTCCGCTTTTCTGTTCTTCCTTCTTTTGAAGCATTTTCTCTCGTTTATTGTAGAACAGTCATGGAAATTAGTATTCTTTTTTTTTGTCCTCATTCATCACAATCCAACTCAAAGGGGGGATGGAGGGAGGGACAAGACCCCGAAACCTCAGGGATCCACTGCCCACTCTTACTCCTCTCTCAGTGAGGAGGAGGCTCCCATCCCGGAAACCGAGCTGAGTCACTGACCATGTGCTGTATAAGATCCACTAAGCGTACTTATGATCAAAAGAGCAGTGTAATCATCAGACAGTCCAGACTCAATGGGGGAAACTCAAACATACAAATCTTCCAACCAAACTCTGAGAGGTGCCCAGAGCTCCTGCTCCTTCCTCCCCCTTTTGGAATCCAACGTGGAGTTATATACTAACGCCTCTATCCAAACCAAAAATGTCAGGGGCAAAACCGAAGGCCATTTTGTGCAGATTTCTTTTCTAGCCAACAATATCATATAGAACAGCAGTTTCTTCTTCCCTTTCTTTATTTGTGTCTTGCATTCCTGTGGGAAACCAAGCATAACCAGGGAGGGGACGATTTGGCAGTTGATCAGAAGTACCCCCCTAATTACCTCCTCCACCTTACCCCAAAATTCAGCCAACTGGGGACAACTCACAAACATATGGAGGTCATCTGCCTTATCCAAGCAACACTTTTTACAAGCCCGAACCCATCCTTGCCCAATCTTGGATAATTTCGCAGGTGTCCAGTAGGCCCTGTGAATAGTATAAAGGTGATTCTTTCTCAAAGATGCAGGTTGGACTGTCTCGTATGGGAGGGCGTTAGAAGCTTCCCAAAGATCCATAAGTAGCTCGCCCAGCAAATCTTTCCCCCACACATTCTCCGGATAATGGAAAGCTCCTGCCATTGTCTCCATAATCAACCAATAAAGCATTTCTGTCCCATGTATTATGAGGGGGTTAGAGTATACTCATTTGAGGTCCCTACTTCCTCCTTCACATTCTTTAACCAAATGGAAATTTGGAGATATTTAAACCTAGATAAGCGACCTCCAACCTCGCTGTTCAATGTCTCATAAGACGCCAGCCTCCCTTCTTTAACCAGTTGTCCCCAAAGCAAAAGGTTCACCACTTTCAAAGGGACAGTTAAATTATCTCTAGTCCACTCCGGGGATCCCGCTGAGTCCCAAATTGGGGAGTACCTGCTATAGTATGGGAGTTTCACAGCTCTTCTCAGTCCCCACCAAAGTTGTACCCAATCCTTAATTAACTTCAACCAAATCTTTCTGAAGAACTTAGGATCACCAAACATGTGCAAGACGCCCACATGATGTATACAACAACATTTCAGCAGAACCTTAAACATTCGTCCCTTCTCAGAATTCCCCAGTTCCTCCCTTAATTCCTTAGAATTCCTCAAACAAATACAACAAACAGTTGTCAGGGCACTCATGAGGATACATTTCGGAGTTTCAGCGATGTAACAAATCTTCAGAATAAAAGGCAATCACGCCAAGAATGGTTCAGGATAAATTTATTTCTTGGATCAGTTCATTCATAATTAGATAACGTCCTCGGAAATCATGACTGGGAACGCCGTGAGATGATTCGAACACGGGTTCTGTATTCCCGTGTTGTTATTAGCACACTATAATTAAGATTGCGTACAATGATTTCTACATTACTAACTCTGACTTGTGAAACTAATGCATGGATCACCCAAGATTGTCTTAATCAGGAGTAATGTACTACTAATCACAGGACGTACCTGATTCCGAGCCCTGATGAAGTCCGTGAGAGGGATCTCTCTTTGGACGAAACACGTGTTGGCTGTGATGGCTAATTGTATATGATTTCCGAGGACGTTATCTAATTATGAATGAACTGATCCAAGAAATAAATTTATCCTGAACCATTCTTGGCGTGATTGCCTTTTATACTGAAGATTTGTTACATCGCTGAAACTCCGAAATTTATCCTCATGAGTGCCCTGACAACTGTTTGTTGTTGCTGTTAGTTTCCCTTGAAACATTGGAGGAGTAAGGAAGATCCTCCTGTCAGGAGCACCGTGACATATTTGATCTGTGGACTTTACTATATGGACTCACTGTGAGCGCCCTTTGTCTATGACCTACTTCCTAGTTGCTTTTTCTGTCTTCCTCAAACAAATAGCCCATGGATACAGCTGCACATCAGGTAAAACTAGTCCTCCTTTCTCTTGCTTCCTCCTCAACTTTTTCCAAGCAATACGTAGGCCTTTTTAAGCCCAAATGAAGCTACCTATTTCCCCCTGAAGCTTACTCAACCACTGTTTCTCAAACATCAGCGGGACTGCATTAAAGATAAATAGCCATTTTGGAAGAATTATCATCTTTACTAAATTTACACGTCCTATAATTGTGAGGGGGAGACTGACCCACTTCTTCATCAATTGTGTTGATTCCCTCAGAATCTTTTTAAAGTTGACCTCTAAAATGTTTTCTACTTCTTGTGTTATACTAACTCTTAAATATTTTACTTCTTTTTTAACTGGGACTCCGGTTACCTTCATATTCCACACCATTACTTCTGACAGAAGATATTAGTATTCTTGTGTCATTCACAAAGGCAGGATTCCAGGCCCCTATGAAGAGTACACTCAACCATCCTAAGGGTGGCCTATTATAATGAGAACCTTACCTCCCAGTAAGAAACACACTCAGACTATTTCCTGCCCGCTGTATCATCTTGAGGTGCTGAAGCCAATCTGGCCTTGGGGGAAGTTAACTTCAAAGGCAAGCTGACACCATAGCGTTGTTTTAATGAAATATTCTATTGATAAGGTTTAGCTAATGTGTGCTTTCCCTCGCCCTCACATTCCCTGACAATTAGAGGTGGATACTCCTGTGATTAACCTTCCTGCCATCGATCTGCCAGCAGGCCATTTGCTGCCAAAGATCTGTCTTCCCTAGGAGACACCATACACCTTCAGCAGAGATGGGGAAACATAATGTATTTTGTTGTGAGAGATGAAGCATGTTTGAGCCAGTCTTGGGATTATCAGTGCTTCAGTTACAGTTGAGCAACTATTCTATAAATCATCCTCATCAATTAATTAGATTTTTTGATGACTAGTATAAAGCCGCAAAGATGGTTTTACTTCCTGAAAAGAATTTACAAAAATACGGACTTTTAATCCCAAAGTAGGCCTTGCTAAGAATGAAAGGCTGCTTCAGCCTTATGCCTTGTATAGCACTTTGGTATCGTACTACTATGCAGATATACCATTTCCATATCTTAGAAAGGTTTTGCACATTATGGACCAGGCCTTGTTAGCTCAATCGCAGTGCATATGGATAACTTACAGGTGAGCTTTTCAACATGTCAAAATTTATATATTTTGATTTATTCTGAATGCATCTTCTTCTTTCAGTTATTAAGGTCTGCCATGGTGACTTTCCTTCCATTATTTTAGAGTCACATATGTAGGTGAAGTAGGTGCACATTGCATTTCATAAGTGACATTTGATTCTTATTACAAGTCCAATAGCCTATGGAATTTGTATACAGAGGATGGGATTTCTGTCACGTTTGTGAAGGACTAGCCTCTCTGCCAAATTTAATCAGGCCCTGGAATAAATTGTGCAATAATCATCAACTGGACCTGCCTCTTGCTGTGAATACATGAACACTGTCAAAAGGAGACAGCCTTGTGTAACAAGCCAATGAATATAATTTCCTTGAAGTTGCATTTGCATCATTGTCAGTTAAAGTAATCTACTTAACGTTCAATCACAATTCTGATTTTGCACTGCTGTTGTATTCTGAACCTTTATGAGCCCTATCCTTATCCACCTATGTTTATTCATTCTCAGTATTAATTGTTTTTGTGAATATGCAAGTGGAACAAAAACACACCTGCGTTAGTTTGACTAGGGTATCTTAATCCAGGAAAACATGAACTAGGATAACGATCACTGGAAATAAGAAAGAATAGATCTGGCTTTTTTATACAAAGGAACTACTACTTCACATATTGATATGTGTATGTCAAAGTTGTGTGTGTGTGTACGTGTGTTTGGTTGAGTGGAAGAATGTGAGAATGAGTCAATGGGTGAATAGATGAGTGTGTGCAATAATTGATGCATGGGTAGGTGATTGTTACATCCATCAATGCAGTTACTCATCCACTCACTCCTGCTACCCCGCCCACATACTTACTCATCTGTTCATCCAAGGACTTGCTCTTCTGTCCATACATGTATCCATTGACTGTTTTTCAGCTTCACCCACACACAGAAACCTAACTCTCAGTAAGGAAACACTCATTTATTAATAAAGCCAGACCTATTGTTTTTTTTAATGCTTTTGGGGTTGCTTTCCAGATGAGATATGACTCAGTAAGAAGTGGAACTCCTTTCATCAAAGCAAGACTACTCCCCCTCGCCATGCCTTGTCATGACTGGTAAATGATACCAGCTGACTAAATTTTGGGTTAGGGTTCTGACTTCGTGTGAATTTAGCCCTTTTTTAAAGTTAGGCCCAGATTTTAAGGCTTCACATTTGCTGTTCTAAGGCTCTACATCCTTACATATCTATAAGACAAACTTGTATATGGCCTTGTATGTGGCTTCATAATTCTCCCTCTCTTTGAAGCAGTCGGTGAACTTCTGCCTCTGTACTACAGCAGGCCTTCTCTGTGCCACTCTTGCTCAAGTCTTGCTTCGAGAGACGACCCAAACATGGCAGTTCTACCACTGCACTGACTTCCAGTTCACTAGTGGTGGATCGTACTCAGGGCAAAATTTAACAGTTATTGGGCATTCATCTGCATTTGTTGGCCATAGCTGCATATTGTAATAAATAATAATGATGATAAAGAAGAACATAATGTAAATATATACTTAAATAGCTTTTCGTGATGCAGTTTTGCCGCTCCTAAGAACTGTCAATATCAGGTGTTACTATAACCAATTTAAAGGTACTCAGTTCACCAGCTGCGGAAAGGGAAAGAAGTCTTCTCTTTCCCTGCCAGAATTTAATCTTATGATCTTCAAGCCACAGTAAAAGTCAGTGGCAACCAGGAGACTCAGCCGCATAGGTTTGAGAACTGGGAATCACTCAACCCTAGCAAATCCAAGATGGTTTCACTAACCTAACAAATTATTTAAATGATGTGTGATTATCGCCATATCTTCATCTCAAACAAAATTTAGCTAGATACAAGTGACATTGAATGAGTGTAATATGTTCATTCTGTAAATATTACTTGACTATCTCACAATGTCCCTTACACAGCTAGTGCTACATCTTAAGGTTACCTAATAACTCTGTCTAATCAAAGACATAAAATTCCAGTTCAGTTCTTCCTTCAACAAACTTTGGTAACCAGGAATTTGAGTCCAATTTACTCAGTTGAAGTAAATGTGAAGCACATCTCACTGAATGCAATGGGCTTTTGGGTGACAGTCTGTGGCTGAAATGGAATGTTCCTGATGACCTGAAGTCAGCTCAGTTGTGCCCAAGAGCAATGAATGGGTGCCTATTGGAGTTCTGTCGAAGTCTATAACTATCTCCCCGTGCTCTCATGCACTACTTAGCCTCTAGACACCGGCAATTATCAAAGGTCACTCTTAGATAAAAGTCAGTGATCCAACATTGCTGCCACAAGGGTCAAGATGAAGCAAGACAGTCAGTAGTGGCTCTCAACAATTTTAACTGTTGACCCTGTGCAACAGTAATTATAGGAATCATATTCACATGAATACCCAATTCAAAGCTGTTACCAGTGGGTTGAAAACTCCACATCCATAAACACTGGTACCAAGAGGAAATACCATACCAGTACCATGCAATTATGAGTTGTTACTCAATGAGTACGGGCTAACTATATAAACTATGCTCTGATCAGGAGGTAAGTTGGAGCAGTGGACCTCTGCTTTGCAGAGGGTAGGATAGGAAAGGTGTGAGGGGATAGAGCAGGCTGTTGATTGGAAGCGGAAGTATTCCATTCTTCTCCTCTGCTATAAGAAATGGTCAGAGGGGGTTTAGGCTGTGCTTGTGATATCAGCCCTGAGCCCTCCTCATGTGTTTTAATGACTGGATTTTCCACCACGTGAAACTGGGCTCAGTGTTTCTCCTGGACAATTTCGGGTGCAGGAGCACCATGTCTGTTTTAATCAGATAGAGTGGTATTCTTCCCAGAGATAGCAGTCCACCTGACTCAAAATCAGGATCTAAAGAGTTGGTTGGGCTAGGTCAAATACCAGTGACCTAATATGTTTACACATACTGGCAACACTGATCACTATAGAGAAATTTCAACGACATAAGAAAAAGTGAGCAATGTTCACATAAATCCAAAGTTGTGGCCTGATTTAGACCTTACAGGAAGATTGTATGTCTGTCACCATGAAGGAGTAAATCACTCCGTGGGCCTGCAATATACAGTCCTCTAAGTCTACAGATGTCCACTGGCCTCACAGACGTCTCTTAACATTGATAGGAGCTTCTGTCACTGAGGTTCCTGTCAAGGTTGTAAACGTTTGACGGATGTCAAAATCACACAGGACAGCCAGACGTCAACATTTTACATGGTTTCACTTTGTAGAAAAACAAAGTCCAAAAGAAGGTTTTTTTTTTTAAAGGTAAACTAATAACCTCCCGCTTCATGGCTTGGGGGTAATTTTTCAATATTTATTGTCCCTCACCACCAATTTTTACCTGGGGGTGATGGAGAGCAAAAAAAAGCTATCTGATGCCCACTCTCAATTGGAAGAATGGTCAGATGGCTAACCTCAGATAGCCAATAGTCCGTCTGGCATTCGGAGAAGTATGACAGTGACAGAGCCAGAGTAGGCTCCATCTTCGACACACTTAAGATCTACCCAGCCCTAAATCGGGCAGTCCCATCATCAGTCTGCCACCGTTATAACGGAGTACCCAAAATCTAAATCAACCCATTTATTTTGGGGGGTTTTCACAAATAAATATCCATACAATAGCCAGATTATAATTTAAGATTAGCAATGCAATTACATTTGTGTTCCTGCCCTAGGAATGCACCATAAACATAATACTCAGTGCTTCATTTAGCAAGTGGGCAAGTTTGATCAAGCATTTACAAATGTAGTAGGTTTATACTTTGAAAGTCTATAGCTTTATTGTGATGGGTGTAGTTTTCGTTAGTCTTACTTTTAAGTAGCACAACAAAGATTCTTTATCACTGTCACCCAATCTCAGAGGCATTAATATAATCAATCACAGATGGATAGGCAAACTGGCTATTCAAAATGTGAACGTGTCCTGTTTGTCACATATTCCACACAAGGAACATTAGCCCTTTGAACTATCTTAACAGTGATATCTAGTGAAAACGTCGATCAGATGATACGACATCTCAGTGCAAGACATAATTGATTTAAATGCGTATGTGTCCAACAGGTTGCATCAGTACTCAATACTGGGAACAATTCAGTGGTAAATGTGCCACATGCCATGCACTGCCTGGTACTTATTCTAAAAGGAATAGAGTGAGCTCTTCTAACCAAGACTGCTACTCTTTTTATGGCCTTGTGTAGGAAAGTAGGTTATTGGTAATGGTAAGTATTCACATACTGCTGGCAATAATGCCACTGGCACAATAATGAGTCAATAAAGGTCTCTGTAAATTAGCCACTTGCTCAACCTTTGGTAGTTTTAACCGAGCAGGCAGGCCTAACTTAGGAAAGAAGAGTGTAAAGACACCAGTAGAATAAATAAGTAGGACACAACACACAATAAAAATCCCACACCAATTTATAAATATAGGTAATATTTTTATGAGTTAATGGACATCGAACTGACAAACATCTAATATAGGGAACAGAAGATATGAATTTTTGAAGAATAAACACTTTCTAGTGCTTAGAAACACAAAGCCTTAAATCAGGACATCTGGTCGCAGTAGACTGAGAGAAATTCAAAGTTTGAGGCTGACAATGATGGGAGCCCTTGTTGGATACATTAAGCTGGAAGCCTCAGTCAAAAGTTTACCTTTACAGTTAGAAACTTTTCTGGAGCTTTTTCTTTTGAGGGCCCTCACTTCTCTTCACCAGGCCCGATTTGATGAAGGTTCACAGGCTTGAATTTCAGGAACTCCTGGTCAAATCCTGGAAGTTGGACTTCCTGAGCTTTTCAAAGGGACAAACTTGAAATCCAGGCAGGATCGCAGTGAGTGTTTCCCGGCTTGACTTCCCGGGTCAAATTGGTCACCTCCTGGAGCTTTTTCACTCATGTTCTCCAAACTTCTCCAAATTTCAGGTGATGTTTCCTGAAGTTCTCCTTGAAGTTCAAATGGTCCAAAACATAAATCCAAGGGTTTGGAATGTCCTGGGTGGTCCTTGGAAAGTTAGGACCACAATTGCCACAATGCACCTGGCCAAATCCCTAAAAGTCCACTGGATGCACTCCAGGCTGAGGACATTTGCTGGAGATGATGCAGGTGAAGCTATGTTAACCTGTAGCTGCAGGGAGTCCACTCTCTATTCCTTCCTGAAGCAAGGCACAGTCCCCAGAGCTATAGTAACAGATTGTGCAGCAGGCACAGTTCCCTCAGAAGAGCAGGCCAAGGGTGCAAATCCAGATTCCAGGAGGACAGTCCTTCTTTCTTTTGTAGTTTTAGGCAGCAGAACTGAGAGGCTATGCACCTCTCACATATTTATTCACAGCTCTTGGGCATCAGGAACTGGGGCACCACTGACCAACAGAATGCAGGGTGACACCCAACTGGATGACCACTTCCTCCAAAGTGTGGCCTATTCCTGTGGCAGAAAGAACCATTCTTCCAAAATCCATGATAGCTGAAATGTCAGCAGAGGAGTCACAGCTAACTAAATCAACTCCCAGTGTGGCTCATTTCCATAACTCTCCTCCTCCTGACATCTGCAAATTCCTTCCTTAAGCCTGGTATTTGGCTGAGGGGCACAGGATGTGGGGGTAGATGTTGTGACATACCCTGCCTTTCCTGCTCTCCTTTGAGGCTGGATTGTTTATTACCCCTCCCTCTGCTCTGGCATTCTTCATGCAGCTGCAAAGCTCCCTTCAGCAGATAGCCTTTCCCCTGAACAGCCACTTATCACCTAATCAAAGCAGCTTTGTTAATCCTGTTGGCATTGACCAATCCGGGGGAAAAGGGGCTCCAGAAGGCTGGATTTTGGCTTACAGAGAGAAAAGACTAATAACATCTTTTCTATACAAGTTATGATAAATTCACCAATGGCAAATTGCTGGATTTATCAAAGCAAATCCTTTATTTCCTGGAATTACATTTCTACACCTTTCCTAACAATATTTAACATTAAATGCAATATTGCAATGTTAGCATATAGAGCCCAGTATCTATAATGGGGGGAAATAGAATGAGCAGTTTTTCCTCACCAGGGTTTATAAAATATATTTTATAAGGACACTGCTTATAGTTACAGGACACCCACCCCTGGGACACCTAGGGGAGACCTTGGAGGGTACCTAGTATGAAGAAATAATATAGATTACCACGTTTAAAGTATCCATAATACCACATTTGAAATGGGACACCATTTCCATTCAAATGCAGGCTGCACAGTCAGGCTGCATTTAAAAATGACAGAAAACCTCCAGCAGTGCCCACATGCAAAGGGCAGCAAATCAGCTGGGCCTCTAACTTCTATGCCCTATTATCTATCAGGGTCTTATTGGTAGTTGGGACTCCTTTGTCCTGTTGTCTACTAAGGATGTATAGGGGCTGTCATTGGAATGGTGAGAATTTGACTTTTAAAGACAGGCTGCAAGGCAGGCTGGCCTTTAAAAGCACAGAAAGCTCTCAGCAGTGCACATATGCAAATGCAGAAATTCTGCTGGGTGTCTAATCTCAATGCCCTGTTATATATTAGGGACTTATAGGCAGATTGTACCCTCTTTCCCTATTAACTACGAGGTACTTACAGAGTCTGTGAAGCCATCTGTGAGGGTACCCTGATACCTTGTGTACTCTACTACATGTGTGTGTTTTAACATGGCACTGGCCTGGGCCTGGCTAGCAGGGCACAGTCAGAGTCAGTTATGACCAGTATCAGTCACAAAAAATGGGGGGTGAACAGTGCTAAAGAATGACTTTGCAACACCTGACTCGACAGCACAGTTGTTGCCACTCAGCTATGTGAGGATCAGCAGGAGAGGGGCTTTGGATCAGCCTACATGTTGGGAGCCGAGAGCACATTTTGATTTGGCAGAAGTCGTATCCAACGTGTATGTCCTCCATACAGCTGTGACCAATTTGTTTATTTACCTAGCTGCTTGAGCTTTAACTTTGTGGGCTACCCACATGACACTGTAATGCTATTAAAGTCTCTTGATAACTAGATAATTTATTGTTTTTTTCCTCTTGCAGCATTAGTAGGGCAGTTCTTAACTTACATGGATTTTTAGGTCTGGCTTGACACTGAAACTGGGTAGGATCTAATGTGATCAACATAAAAGCTTTCAGTCCCACTTCGAAAGGGACTTAGGATCTACTCATGAGTTGGGTCCCCTGAATACAGGATTTTATTGGCCTAAATGTTTGTGCTTGCTCTAAAAAAACTGTGTGTTTTGGTTTTTTGGCGTGTGGCAAAGTTTATACATGATGCAGCAGGACTGAGTTGGTTATGATGGCAAGCCAATGATCATGGCTATAAGCCTGATCTCTTTATTATGCAAGGTTATGATAAAGGTATTAAGCCTGATGTAATATTGTGAAAAGCATATGGGAAAGACACTAGATTTAGGTGTTAATTGTCAATATCAAAGCATACAATAGTTATTTTTTGGCATGGAATATCACAGATTACCATTTTAGGCAAAGGTTTTGATGTTGGCCACTCACTTTGAAAAATGCTGGTGGATTTCACTGTGATGATTATTATTGTTCCCTGTTGAGAGCAACTGTATATTGTTTTGCAAACTGCATTGTTCTACATATTTGTAATGTTAGAACTATATGCATGATGATTGCCAGATTATACACACTTGAATAGGCGGTGTTGGGTAAAGTGTAAAGCCAATGTTAAAGGGTAAGGATTCATCTGTTCATTGGGAAAGCACATCAGATTTCATAGGTTCGATCTGTTTATTATGAAACATTACGGCAAAGCCAGTAGGCCTGATATACTTATTGTGAAAAGCATGCACTAAAGACAATAGACAATTGAGTTGTTACTACATTGCTAAAGCCTGTATACAGGTACTTTGTCACACAGAATTTCACTGAATACTGTAGTAGGTAAGGGTTTTGGTGTAGGTGATCTACATGAACCAACTGTGGGGTTAGAAGATATGCACTACAATAACATTATTAAGCTTTGTTAGGAGAGATAGTATTTTGCTTTGCCAACTGTAATGTTGTATACACCTGTACTTTTCTGACTGTATGTTGGATGACTGACTTTGGGAATGCTTATACTCACTACAGTGGTCTTAAGTCGGTTATGATGACAAGTCAAATATAAAGGCTATACGCTTAGTTGTTCATTATGAAAAGTTATGATGAATGTAGTAGACTTGACATACTGATTGTGAAAAGCATATGTTAAAGTAAATTGGAATTAAAGAGTGGATTGTTATTACTCTGAATGTAAGTCTATAAATATGTTTTTGTAACACGGTATCACACAGATTACCATAGATGGCAAAGGTTTTCGTTTTGTTTAGCCCATCTCACATAGTATGAGTATAGATTTGCACTGTGAGAATCCTTCTTAGGCACTATTAGAAGAGATACCATTTTGCTTTGCCTACTGTAATTTTGTATACATTTGCAATTCTATAACTGGATAACTCATGGTTGCCCTGTGGGAAAGTTTATGCTCAATACAATAGTTCTGAGTTGGTTATGCAGAGGAATGGTATGCCCGCTTCCATAGGTCAGAGCTGTTTATTATGAAAAGTTAATACAAAGGAAGTAGGTCCAGCTTATGTATTGTGAATCATATGATAACATCAATAGGCCTCTAAAAGTTGACTGTTTTCACATTATGTTATAGGCCCTAGAAATGTATTTGGTTACATGTGATCTCACAGATTACCATCATAGGAAAGGGTTATGGTTTTGTGTTGGTCGCCAGCTCTGACAAACCTTAGCAGTAAAATTTCACTGTGATGATTCCTGTTAGGGCTTATTGAGAGGGGCTGTATATTGTTTTGCCAACAGTAATGTTTGTACATATTTGTAATTGTAATGTATTCCTTATGGTTGCAGCTTCAAGGCACTTTTATAGGCCTGGTTTGTATATATTGTCAAGTCATTTGTAAAAGGTCGAGGCCTTATCAGTTCACTGGGAAAAGTCATGTCAGATTCCTTAGGTATGAACTATTTACAATGAAGATTATGACCAAGTAAGTAGGACTTACATATAGTGAAAGGAATGTTTTAAAGGCAAACTATTTTTCAGGGTGGATTGATATTATACTGTACTAAAGCCTGAAGGCAGGCATATTGTTACTTGGAATTCCACAGATTACTTTAGTAGGCAAAGGTTTTGTTGATGGTGAACCACTCGAACAAACCATGGGGATAGACGATTTGCACTATGGTAACCCTTATTAGGCTCATTGCCCACTCATCACTGGGGATTTAATTGATAACTGTGTTTTTTACATATTTGTAATTTCATCACACTGTTTACCTCTTGGTTCCTTTGAAGGAATGCTTATGAGCTAACAGTAGGTCTGAGTTCCAATGACAAGGCTATAGGCTTGATTGTTACTGTAGCCCCAGTTGTATATAGCATCATTGATAAAGGGTAGAGGCCTTATCAGTTTACATTCTTCTCAATATCCTTGGGTTTGATTTGTATATAATGAAAAGTTACAATTAAGCAAGTAGGTCTTAACTATTGTGAAAAGTATGTGGTAAAGGAAAACAGCCTTTAAAGGTGGATTGTTATTACATTGTGCTAAAGTCTGTAGACAGGCATTTTGCTACACGGAATCTCACAGGTTACTGTAGTATGTAAGGGTTTTGGAGCTATATACCTGAACAAATTCTGGAAACAGCCAATTTGCACTACAGTAAACTTTATTAGGCTCTGTTAGTTGGGAGTTTGTATTGATTTGACCATAGTATTTTGTACATATGTTTAATTATATTTTTACAGTATACCTTTTGGTTGCCTTGTGGGAAGGCTTATTAACCAACACAGTAAGTTTGAGCTGGCTATGGTGATGAGCCAATATTATAGGTGATATTATATTGAAAAGTTACGAGAAAGATAGTAGGCCTGACATATTGATTTTGGAAAGCATATGTTGAGGTCAATAGAAACTTGATGGTAGATTCCTACTACTCTGTATTAAAGCCTACAGACAGGTATTTTGTTTCAGGAAATATCACAGATTACTGCAGGAGACAAGCATTTTGGCCTTGGTCATCTCTTCTGACAAACCGGGGCAACAAAATATTTGTACTGTCAGAATCCTTGTTTCGCCCTATTGGGTGAGATAGTATTGTGCTGTGCTAACTGTATTTTTGAAAACTATGTAATTATATGACTGTATGCCTGTTGGTCACATTGTGGGAAAACTTATACTCACTACAGGAGGCCTCAGTTGGTTATAGTGAGAATCTACTGGTAACAGCTACATACCTGCTTGGTTCACTAGAAAACAAATTATTTCTGTTGCCATAGGTCTGATCTGTTTATTATGAACGGTTATAATAAACACATTAGGGTTGACATATTGATTGCGAAAAGTGTATGTTGAAATCAACAGATATTTAAGGTTGGATTGTTATTTTTCTGTATTAAACATACAGATAGATATTTTTCTTACACAAAATACCAGATTACCATTGTAGGAAATTATTCTGGTGCTACCTATGACAAACCCTAACATGAGAATACCTGCACTTGCTAGAATATCTTCTTAGATGTCCTTCACAATCTTGTAATGAAAAATCCTTAAATAATACAACTATCTATATATATATATTCATGTTCATGTAGATACATAGAGGGTTTTGGGGTCCAATCTGATACCTACCTTTCAGACCTTCCTCTCTCCCACCTTCCGTTCTCCCATCCTACCCTCTTAACCACTTCCCTGCCATGGGCGTAATGGTTACGTCCTTGGCTATGTCCTCATGGGATGAGCTCTGAGGCGCTCATCCCATAAGCCTCCAAACCCCCTCCCATGGGCAGGGCTGGAAGGGGAATCGTGACGTCACCCCCGTGACATCTGATGAGGTCAGTGCGCGATCACGCACTGACCTCATCAGAGGCAGTCCCACTGCGCTGAAGCTCAGCTTCAAGCGTGACTGGAAGAGAAATGCTTTCATTTCTCTTCCGATCCTGGGACTGAGGGTGGGACAGATACATGAAAATATAGGAAAGGAAAGGCCTTTCCTTTCATGTCTCTGTGAGCATTTCTTCAGTCTGATTGTGAAGTGATCGGGCAGCAAAAATGCCCACTAGACACCAGGGATTTTGTGTTTGTTTGTGATGTTTTGGTATAGATGCATAAGGGGATCGGCCCCTTTGGCAAGAGCCGCTCCCCAGGGGGGCAATATGTTATTAGGCCTTTTCTGCCCCCCCGGGGGCAGACTGGCCTATTTTAATTAGGCCGAGGTCACTAGACAACAGGGATTTTTTTTGTTTACGTTAAGAATGAAGGGGAGCGACCCATTCTGCAAGGGTCGCTCCCCTGGGGGGCAATTTATTATTAGGCCTTTTCTGCCCCCCTGGGGGCAGATCGGCCTATTTTAACTAGTCAAAACCACGTGACGACAGGGAATTTTTTTTTTTTTATGTTGACAATGAAGAGGAGCAACCCCTTGAGCAGGGGCACTCCCCTGAGGGCAATTTTTTATTAGGCCATTTCTTCACCCCCTGGGGGCAGATTGCCCTATTTTAATTAGACACCACTAGACACCAGGGATTTTTTTAAGCCAGTTTCACGAAAGGTGAACGACCCCTTAGGCAAGGGTCACACTCCCCTGGGGGGGCAAATGTATTTTAGGCCACTTCTACCCCTCTTGGGGGTAGATCGGCTTATTTTAATTAGGTCGATGGGGGCAGAAACCAATAGGCACAATGGATTTTATATTTTTTACAGATGGGGAGCGACCCCTTAGGCAACGGTTGATCCCCTGGGGCTCAAATTTATTTTAGGCCATTTCTGCCCCCTGGGGGGCAGATCGGCCTGTTTGTATTAGGCCGATCTACCCCCAGGGGGGCGGAAACCACTTAGGCATCAGGGATTGGTGCATGTGTGTTTTGTTTGGAGGGTCAGCCCCTTGGGCAAGGGTCGCTCCCCATGGGGGCACATTACTATTGGCCATTTCTGCCCCCCTTGAGGGCAGATCGTCCTATTTTTGTAAGGCTCGTCTGCTCCCATGGGGGACAGAAAGCCCACCTGAGACCAGGGATTTTTTTTTTTTTTTTTTAAATATGGTGGGGGTATGGCCTTACACCCTCCTCAAATAAATGGGGACAAAGTTGTTCTACCCACCGGTGGGCAGATGGGGCAATTACCCCTGATCCACTCCCCGGGGGACAGAAAGCCTACTAGATGCCAGGAAATAAAAAACAAATTGTGGGTTGGTGGCTACCAACCAGTATGGGCATGGTTATGCCCCCACCCCACCCCAACTGAAGGAGGTAACAGTCTTTCTGCTCTCCCCACGCACACTAAACCTTATCCCACAGCAGGGAAGAGGACATTTGATCATTTGGCCGTTTTATGTTTGGGCCATGAGAGCTTGTCTAACACTCAAAATCGTCCCACTTGGAATAGTGATGGCTGCACTTATAGGACTTTGGGACGCTGCCATGTAGAAAAATCTATGAGACCTGGACACATCTGAAAATGTAACATCTAGGTGAGTCCAGGGTGGTGTGATTCACATGTACCCCACACCATTGTCTTACCCACAATGCCCTGCAAACCTCCAACTTTGCTTGAAATCACATATTTTTACCACATTTTTGTGATGGGACCTTCTGGAATCTACAAGAATCCTCAAAATTCCTACCACCCAACATTGTCACATCTATACAGATAACAATTCTGTCCCACTTGTCGGCATAAAAACATTTTTTCCAAACTGCCCCTTTGGACCCACTTTGGTTCTCCCTCAATTTTGACCTGTATATGGCTCTTCCCTGTCACAGGCACTTGGCCCACCTACACAAGTGAGGTATTATTTTTATCGGGAGACTGAGGGGAACTTTGGGTTGTAGGACATTTTTGTGCCGGTGCAGTGATTCCACAATAAAATGTGGGACAAATGTGATTTTTTTAGCTAATTTAGAGGTTTGCTGAGGACTCTGAGTAAGAAAACACTGAGGGATCCACGCAAGTCACACCTCCCTGGACTCCCTTGTGGGTGTCTTGTTTTCAGAAATGTCTGGGTTTGGTTTCCCTAAATGGGTGATGACCCCAGGTGCCCCCGCACAAATTGGTAGTTTTGTATTTGATAATTTTGATTTTTCCATGTAGTGTTTTGGGACATTTCCTGTTGCGGGCACTAGGCCTACCCACACAAGTTAGGTACCATTGTTATTGGGACACCTCGGGGAATACTGGGTGGAAGTAAATTTGTGGCTCCTCTCAGATTCCAGAACTTTCCATCACCAAAATGTGAGGAAAAAGTGTTTCTTTTGCAAATGTTGAGGTTTTCACAGGATTCTGGGTAGCATAACCCGGTGAGATCCCCACAATTGACCCCATCTTGGATTCCCCTAGGTGTCTAGTTAAAAAAATGCACAGGTTTGGTAGGTTTCCCTAGGTGTCGCTAAGCTAGAGGCCTAGATCCACAGCTAGGAATTTTGCAAAAAACAGGTCTGTTTTCTTTTAGAAAATGTGATGTGTCCATGTTGTGTTTTGGGAGCATTTCCTGTTGTGGCACTAGGCCTACCCACACAAGTGAAGTACCATTTTTATTAGGAAACTCGGGGGAAAGCTGGGTGGAAGGAAATTTGTGGCTTCACAAAATTCCAGAATTTTCTGTCACTGAAATGTGAGGAAAAAGTGTTTTTTTTGCCAATCTTGAGATCCGCAAAGGATTCTGGGTAACAGAACCTGGTGAGAGCCCCACACGTCACCCGATCCTGGATTTCCCTAGGTGTCTAGTTTTAAAAAATGCACAGGGTTTGGTAGGTTTACCTATGTGGCAGCTGTGCTAGAGGCAAAAACCCACAGTTAGGCACTTTGCAAAAAAACACATCAGATTTCAATGTAAAAATGTGGTGTGTCCATGTTGCATTTCCTGCTGTGGGCACTAGGCCTACCCACACAAGTGAGGTATCATTTTTATGGGGAGACTTGGGGGAACACAGAATAACAGAACAAGTGTTATTGCCCCTTGTCTTTCTCTACATTTGTTCCTTCTAAATGTAAGACAGTGTGTAAAAAAAAGTCTATTTGAGAAATGCCCTGTAATTCACATGCTAGTCTGAGGACCCCAGTATTCAGAGATGTGCAAATAACCATTGCTTCTCAACACCTTATCTTGTGCCCATTTTGGAAATACAAAGATTTCTTTGATACCTATGTTTCACCCTTTATATTTCACCAAATGAATTGCTGTATACCCGGTATACAATGAAAATCCACTGCAAGGTGCAGCTCATTTTATTGGCTCTGGGTACCTAGGGATCTTGATGAACCTACAAGCCCTATATATCCCGCAACCAAAAGAGTCCAGCAGACGTAACGGTATATTGCTTTTGAAAATCTGACATCGCAAGAAAAGGTTACAGAGTAAAATGTGGAGAGAAATGGCCGTTTATTTCACCTCAATTTCAATATTTTTTTATTTCAGCTGTTATTTTCTGTAGGAAAGCTTTGTTGGATCTACACAAATTACCCCTTGCCAAATTCAGACTTTTGTCTAATTTTCAGAAATGTTTAGCAGTCTGGGATCCAGCATTGGTTTCACACGCATTTCTGTCACTAACTGGAAGGAGGCTAAACGCACCAATAATAGTAAACATGGGGAATTTCCACAGTAAAATGCAAAAAATGTGTTGAAAAATTTGGTTTTCTGAAGTCTGTCTGTTCATGAAAGCTGGGAAGATGGTGATTTAACAATGCAAACCTTTTGTTGATGCCATTTTCAGGGAAAAACCACAGGCTTTCTTCTGCAGGCCTTTTCCCCATTTTTTTTTTTTAACTAATTTTTCGCTGTATTTTGGCTAATTTCTTGGTCTCCACCAGGGGAACCCACAAACTCTGGGTACCTCTAGAATCCGTAGGATGTTGGAAAAAAAGGACGCAAATTTGATGTGGATAACTTATGTGGACAAAAAGTTATGGGGGCCCAAGCGCAAACTGCCCCAAAGAGCCAAAAAAGGCCTGGCAGCTGAGGGGGAAAAGGCCTGGCAGAGAAGGGGTTAAACTGCTTTCTTCCGCTCTCCTGTGTTTCCTTCTTTCTTTCATCTACCATCCTTTTGTTCTTCATCTTATCCTTTCTTGCTTGCTCCACTCTCCTATTCCTATCTACCTCTCTACCCGCCTGGGCCTTTCATTCCTAGCATGCCCAATACATATTCTTACATGAAGCGGCTGCAAAAATAAACAATAAAACAATGTCTACAATTTCGATATTGTTTCCATAGCTACGCACCTGAATGGCTGCTACGTTTGGACATTAGCCTTATGTTTTAATAAAGAACAGACACAACATGGAAATGCTGGAAGTAACCAGCTTATTAAATATTAAATAATAGTTCAATATAAACAATTGAGCTTGAGTCACCGTCAAATAGGAGCAGAAAGCAGCAGCTGATGAACAGGGCCGAGCAGGCTTTTTGTTTTTTTACTCCAGTGGAGCACTTGGATGCCAGTTTTAAAAGCAAGATGTCGCACTCACTATCACCTGCTCAAAGGAACAGTTATTTGGGGAAAAAGATGGGCAAGAGGTAGGCACCACTTATCTGCGTGTCTTCCTTGCGAAATTAGTCGTCCAGTTCTCATGTTCTGACAAAAATTCGAACGATATAAATAGCTACTTTCATGCTGCTCCTGTACATTCGTAAACACGTCCTAACAAGCGAACGCAGCAGATGGCACCGCTTAAGCGGAGAGAAACTTTGAAGGCTGTGTGTCTTTTTGAACCACGTTCTGATCATTTAATTGTCACGATTTCTACCGTGCGGGTCATGCAATATCTGTTTTATACATGCTCATCTGAACAATACGATCATTACTTAAAATAATGCGCAGGGACAAGCAAGCAGAGATAATCTAGAGTTCCAATTACACCCCCTTGAGTTTTCTAATGATCAACATTTCCTAACTAGCGCAGACAGCACAACCTGACTGATCACTGATTAAAATCACCTCTCTCTACTTGCATGTAGTAATTTACCGATGCCTTAAAATCCACTCCGTATTTCAGTTGAATGTTTCCGAAGACCTCGATGCGGAAAAAGATTGTGATGCTGTTCGAGCATTATTCCATTGTGCACGGAGCCCTACTGCCATCTAGAGTCTTTTTATTTATAGATTAATTAGCGTCTAAAAGCTCCCACTCTATTCTCTCTCTCTCACTCTCCCGCTCTCTCTCTCATGGGTCAGATTATTTTTAAAATGCTAAGAAGGGCGTTAAGGTGGCCATTCTCCCACGCCATATTTACAAAGTGGCGCAATGGATGCATTGCTCTACTTTGTAACCCTTTGCACCAGATTATGCCTTCTTCAGTCATAATGTGTGCAACGCAGGGCAGTCCGAAAAAATGGTGCAATGAAATTTGCAAGATTTCACTGCATCACTTTTTCTGTCATTTTTAACGCCTACTCAGGGCAGGCATTAAAGTGACACACACATTATCATCTATGGGCCTTCCTGTGCTTTGCTGTACTAGCGGCAACATTTTTTATGCTAATGCAGTGGTTCCCAAACATTTTCAACCCACGACTCCCTTGATCTATTGGCCACTGGCTGCGGCTCCCCATTATGTTACTTTTTGTTGGCGGGTGGGGGATGTAAGCCTGGCCTAGGGAGTACATCCATTTTTCTCCCTGAAAAGAATTGGGATGACGCCAATGAAGGTATTGTAATTCTATATATAACTGTAAAAAATAAAAATGTAACAGTTGTTTAATTACAGCATGCATAGGGTTTTTTAGTAAGGGGAAAATATTGGTTGACGGTAACCCTAGTAAAATGGGCAGGTCTCATTTTTATGTAGTTATAACATAACTGTTTAAATATTGTGAAATGTAGAATCCCTTTAGTTGTGTTTAACCACCAGAGGGCGCTCAAGGACAAAATTAAAAAAGAGCTGCTACAACTGAGTAGTTTTATTTTGTACGAACTGGCCCAAGGGCTATAAATAGCTCAGTGGTTCCCAAACTGTGTGCGGCGCCCCTGGCTAGTTTTGATGGCGCACCAGCGAGCCGCGGCGCACAGATTGGGAACCACTGTGCTAATGCATCAAAGCACCAAGACTGTAAAAACAACAGATGATGGATGGAACAGAGAACAAATCAAGCATTCACCCCCCAGTCACAGATCTGGAATTAATCCATCAATTTTTTGGCTTGCCATGCCATTCCAGTTTGTTCCCAGCCATATGCAAATCAGTCTTGACTCTGTTCCCATGGGAACAGTCCAGCCTGAACTGCCAGGCCAGGTCCTCCCTGGACCAGAAACAAGCATCCTGGGACCGGTTTCAGTGTATCACCCTCCATCAGCTAGGCTAGCTTGAATCTGGTGGAATAGCAAGCACGGGACCCACGTCTGGGCATACCCTTCCCACTTAGGGCAGAAAATGCATCAAAAATCATAACTTGTCTCATAACGTCCGCCATGGTGAGCCACATTGTACGAACGTACGTATATTTTCTTCATAACAATTAATAGAGAGAATTACGAATTAAGGCCAATCTCAGATCTGTTTTATGGAAGCAAGCTTTATATTGCTTGCACTTCAACAGAACTCCTGCAAAATATCAATCCTTATTTCTTTAAATATATCAATCTGTTCATATCTTCTACTTATTTCTTATGCTTCCTGCCCCCTAATATGGCATTCTAGGTTTGTAACTATCTGATTATCTACCTCTCTACATGAGCCTTTTTGGTATTTCAACCATACTATCACAACATCAAGGACCTCATTTACGATGGCCCATGGCATCACTCTTACGCCACCCCTGAGTTGTTGTAGGAATCTGATGCATTCCCAGACTTGTAAATCTGGGAATACGTCAGATTGGTTTGGGTTCCCTGGGTGTTGAGTGGGAATACCCCAAGCTGCACCCATTACGACATGAGGCTTTACAAAGAGACTCATTGGGCCCAATGCATCCATTTGTAAATGTGGATCACTGTAAAACACTGTTTGTGCGCCATTGCTTAAAAAAAAATGATGCAACTGTGGCACAAAGGCCATTTAAATGAGGCCCTTAATTCAGTGTTTTTTTTTTTTTTTTTTTAAATCAACATTCAAAATGCAGCATACTGCAGTTCTTTCCTCACTCCGATGGTATAATTGACCCGTAGAAAATGGCAAAATCTTATAAATTATTATTTTTTTTTAATTTTTTTAATGGCAAGTTGAAGACAAATTGTTAGCAGTGGCGGCTGCTAATGATTGGGGGTGGCGGGCCGGGTGGCTACAAAAAAAAACTTACATGCTCCATCGGGAGACGGGATCCATCTATCCTCTGTCCTAGTCTTCTTCCTGACTCATGTCCTGGCAGCACACAGGCTCCCAGACTCCCCTTAGCCAATCACGATGCTGCTGTCACCAGTGTGACAGCAGCGTTGTGATTGGTCTGAGCAGCTTTGTTCAGCGCTCAGAAAGGGAGTGGAAGCCTATGCACTTTCACCACCTGTCTGTGCAATACAGCCAGGTGGAGAAATGTGACGTACGCATGTCTGTTAGGCAGTCCCAACACCACCGACCAAACCGTCATGCACACTTATGGTGCACTCCACTCCTCCTCCCTTTTACTTAGCCAAGACCCGCCACACCCTAACGTGACACTGTTATTATCATTTTATTTTTATTTTTTTGCACTGCTCAAAGCAGCGGGCGATGCTCCTTCGCCTTAGTGGAGGAGCCGCCGCTGTTAATTTAGTGAAAAAAAAATCACAATTTCAGTTCTCATATCTAAATGTTACATAAAACTACCTGAATTTGCAAAGTGGTGAAAAAAATAGTTCATGAATAAAGACATGACAAACAACAGTCACTGCTGTCCACCTGCTTCCATGTCTTCCTTCTACTTATAGAAGGGCAAATCTGGACACATCTGCTAACAATGGAAAATGAAGGCGTGAAGGAGAAGAAGGGTTTTGTGGTGCAGAAAGGGCTTCATTAGAGGTAGGCAATCTACTAACTTACAGGGGAGAGCCAAGTGTTAGCGCGTCTGACCTTACTAAGTAAACTTACAAGGGGACGCAAATAGGTCGATGAACCTTTCGACTCGCAATTAAGATGATCCCACCATAACTCCAGTACATGCATATCAATACTCAAATAATCAATCAGTAACATCAATAATCAATGATAATCAATGACATTAATAATCACTAGGAGTCAGAAATTGTAACACACCATGACTTTTCATTCATGAATAACCACACCTTTATATAAAAGATAGAATATTTATTTCCCTATGTTAACAATGCTAATGTCACATAAATTAATCTCAAAATCAAATGATAAGCATACAGAAACAGTACTGGCTGTCCAATTCTGCAAAAGAAATGTAATATAATCAAGGCTTGAGCTTGTATACATTCTAATATCACAGTGCAAAGTAATAGCAAGAATAATTGCACAAACGATACCACATATGTTTAGTTTCAGCAAAGAAAAGACCTCAGTTGTCATTCCCTAGCTCAGTGGTTCCCAATCTGTGCGCCGCGGCTCGCTGGTGCGCCATCAAAACTAGCCAGGGGCGCCGCACACAGTTTGGGAACCACTGAGCTATTTATAGCCCTTGGGCCAGTTCGTACAAATAAAACTACTCAGTTGTAGCAGCTCTTTTTTAATTTTGTCCTTGAGCGCCCTCTGGTGGTTAAACACAACTAAAGGGATTCTACATTTCACAATATTTAAACAGTTATGTTATAAATACATAAAAATGAGACCTGCCCATTTTACTAGGGTTACCGTCAACCAATATTTTCCCCTTACTAAAAAACCCTATGCATGCTGTAATTAAACAACTGTTACATTTTTATTTTTTACAGTTATATATAGAATTACAATACCTTCATTGGCGTCATCCCAATTCTTTTCAGGGAGAAAAATGGATGTACTCCCTAGGCCAGGCTTACATCCCCCACCCGCCAACAAAAAGTAACATAATGGGGAGCCGCAGCCAGTGGCCAATAGATCAAGGGAGCCGTGGGTCGAAAATGTTTGGGAACCACTGCCCTAGCTCGATTTTCATTAGTGAGACCCTTAACTTACATCAGATTAGAATTAATATGTTGGGCTTCAGGCAAAACAATTTAGTCAACACAAATTTGAAAAACATCTATATATGGCTCTATAAAAACAGTGCGGTTGGTACCTAGAAAGAAAAGCAAATAGACATAATAATCAACATTCTAATTCATAATACTTTTTCCCAGTATGGATCAGCAAGCAGTGTCAGTCTTCATCCTCAGGACATTAGTCTGGTCAGCAAGGATTTGGGAATTAGCATCGAAGTTCAGAAAACGCAAAGGCGGTCATTCTGACCCTGGCGGTTGAAAACCGCCAGGGCAGAGTGCCGCGGAAGCACCGCCAACAGGCTGGCGGTGCTTCTGGGGCAATTCTGACCGCGGCGGTAAGGCCGCGGTCAGAAAAGGGAAACCGGCGGTTTCCCGCCGGTTTCCCGCTGCCCCAGGGAATCCTCCACGGCGGCATGGGGATTCCCACCCCCATCCCGCCATCCTGTTTCTGGCGGTGAAAACCGCCAGAAACAGGATGGCGGGAACGGGTGTTGTGGGGCCCCCTAACAGGGCCCTATTGAGATTTTCAGTGTCTGCTTGGCAGACACTGAAAATCGCGACGGGTGCAACTGCACCCGTCGCACACCAGCAACTCCGCCGGCTCCATTCGGAGCCGGCATCCTCGTTGCTGGTGCTTTCCCGCTGGGCGGGCGGGCGGCCGCCAGCCCAGCGGGAAAGTCAGAATGACCGCCGCGGTCTTTTGACCGCAGTACGGTCTTCTGGCAGTTCCCGCCAGGCCGGCGGCTTCTGCCGCCGGCGGGGGTCAGAATGACCCCCACAGTCTTTAAGCAACTCAAAAGAATAGTGGTAAACCCACAAGAAGAATAAAGAAAATGGCGGCTCTCCTCTCAGTGCAGTCCGGTTAAGTTAGATTTCCTAAAACTACTTCTCAAGTCCCTATTGGTCAAGGGATTGCATGTTCATACTTTGTCCAATAAAACTAAAACTTCAAATCTATTAATTTTACCACTACTCCGTTCACATGTCGCTGATTGGCTTCTCTTGCAATGTCCTCACTATCCGGCTCATGAGGTAACAATATTGTTGCAGCTTATACTCTAGTCAGTGTCTTCATTGTTCTCCTCCTGAGAAAGTCAGTCTTACACAAATTACACTCATACTGTTACACTTAGCAAGAAGAAGCATCTTCTAACAATCGGTTCTCATGAGAAAGACTTTTAGCTACAAGCACATTTAAACAGTACAGTGGAAAATCACAGTTTAATTGTCCGAACAGCCATTTTATTAAACATTAAGAAATACAGCTTGACATGAGGTCGGGAAACTAGGTCTAAGGTAAGCCTACAGTTAATAAAGCTAATACATAATGCATAACCCTTAATGTGACATATTACTACATTAGTCAAACATATACTCAACATTTCATATTAATAAACCATTAATAAGTATACTTCATGAACATTGGCGGTCACTCATCGTGATCACATTTTCAAACGCTGGCATTATTTTTCTAGGTTATTACATTTTCTACACAAATACATTACTCATAGTACAAGAACACTCATTAATATTTTTACTAAAACACCTGCGCTAGCACAAGTCAGAAATGAGACATGGTTCTTGGTTTGCCCGAAGTGTCAAAACACAAGCCGAGCCATTGGAAAACCCATCATGTCTACTGGACATACTGTTTTTGTTCTGCCTTTAATTAAGTTGGAAAGTCATGGGTAGGTGGAATAATGCACATTTCGAAATTAAATCATCTCATTCTATGTTACAGAAGTTCTCCTTCAATAAGCGTCATGCCATTTGTGTTTTTTCTTTTATCAATCCACATAATGGTGGGAAGAAAAGGCTGTGGCTTGGTTTGTCTCAGACATCTCTTTCAACTAGGGCCCAAAGCACAACCAGAGCCTCAACTTTTGCTCGAGCATGTCTCCAGTCTGACTTGACTCACTGTCCAAAGGTTTCATGGGTCATTTGTATGTCACAATATCGTGTACCAAAATTTTGAAATGCTATAATATTTAGCACAGGAAATCGACTGTTGCTATATCATCAAAGTTACTATATTTAGAGAGATACACTATTTTTAACTCCACATAACTCTATGTGCCTTGAATATATACATAAATCATCAAGCCACTAGCCAGCACTCAATATTGTTGCAGGTGCATATTAAAAATTCAGTATTGTGGTACACCACCCCTAAGCCCTAATACAGCTAAGGGACATTAACCCTTGACCCCTTTGGTAGTAAAATACAGCCACAGTTAGAGTTGAGTGGGCAGCTTAAACACCTGGCCCAGAATTCCCCTACCTATACTGTAAATACGACCTCTATACTCCTGACAGGGGCCAGAGCAAAACCACAAACGTTAGAAAATACAAGTGGAGGAGACAAAGCAGATGGAAAAGGAAGTTAAACTATGTTGCAGACTGCCATGCTATTTCTCTTGAAGACTGGAGATATGCATACTGCAAATAGACATCTATTGGAGATTTGTGTTTTTAAGGCATGTATATGGTGACTATAACTCACCATGCACACTTTTTTCATCACAACTTTTACTGCAAATATTACAGTGATTTTATCAATGATGATATCAAAGATGTCATGAGCGCCGTAATTTGTGGGGTAATTTGCAATGCATGGCGAGTGCGTGAATAATAGTTATCTTAGGGAACGAGTAATAGTAACTTAAGATAACTATAACTATAACTGGTGAATTTATGTGGTTTTGCATATTTAAAATGTGAGATAAACTATAATGTCACTGTAACCTTTGCTTTTTTTGCTCAATTTTTATGGTTTTATTTAATTCTATTTCCTAACTATAATGTCCCTGTAACCTTTGTTTTTTGTTAGTGAATTTCTATGTTTTTTTTTTACATATAGTAATTTTCATTACTATACATTATTCCAACCACTGCCGTGCATGTCTGGCAGTTGGCCACTTAGGCCAACCCCCTATAAGCACCCAACCCCACACTGTGCATGACCCATTTGGCAATGCACGGCAAAAGTTGATTGCAGCCTGTCTCTCTGGGTGTGAGAAGCAGTGTAAGAGGATGTATCTCAGGATGAGAGTAGCTGTGAGAGTCTGGGTGTGACACTGCGTGCATCAGTGTCTTAGTGGGTGCGTTAGTGTCTGTGCAGGTCTGTGAGTGGGTGCATGTGGGCGTCAGTGGTTCTGTGAGTGGGTGAGTGAGAGACTGAGTGGGTGTATGAGTGGATGCATGAGTGTCTGAGTGGGACTGTGAGTGGGTGTGTGAGGTTCTGAGTGGGGTTGTGAGTGGGTGCGTGAGTATCTGAGTGGCACCAGAGCTAAGGGGCAAGGGTGTCTGTACCCTGGCCCCTTTTCTTTCTTTTTCATTTTTGTCTGGGACTCGGCTCAAGCCGAGTCCAAACATGCCTGCCAACACGTCCCTGTTGAAGTGTTGGGAAATCTCAGCAGAAGATCGGGAGGGGTCGCAAATCCTTTGCTTCCCTATATATATATATTTATATATATATACACAAATTTGGATTTCCTTTAATTTCTCAAAAACTACTAAATGGATTTACACCAAATAACAAAAAGTGACAAAGAACTGCCTTTCTGCCAGATTTTGTGTAATTCTGCCCAGTGGTTTTGGCGCCATCATTGTTCAATTTGTCCTATGGGAATTAATATTGAAAAAGCTCAACATTTCACCACCCCTTTATCTAGGCCCCTGCTTCATGGATCACTTTGAAACTTTCCGGGCAGCAGCTCATGTGTCTTTTGAATGTTTCTGGAAATTTTCATGAAGATTCGTCAGGAGGCGCCAAAGATACAGGCAAGCAAAAAAACCTCCTTTTTCTATAGAAACTAGGTCCTAACTATAACTACTTAGTAGCGACCACCACTAAGGTAAATAGAAATAAATATATATATATATATATATATATACAAGAGAGAGTTGTCCTGAACAAAAGCGCACTCACAACTGGTCATTATAGAATGTAGCAAATTCAGCAACTTACAGAGAATTTCTTTGGCATTTTCATTATTTCAGGCCTTGTATTTTCAAACATCTCTGGACACGTGTTTCTTGGTTAATCCCTTTATCAGCAGAGAACAAACATTTTCTTCCTTTTTCAAAGGCCAACTGCCTGGCTGCTCAGCAGATTTAATTGCAGACACCTGATATCAGTTGAATACCAGTTTTGTCCCAGTGGACCTCAAGTGAGCTGCAAAGTGCATCCCGCTAAAGGTAGTCATGCACATTTTAAAATTATATCCCAGGTGGGTTGCTGAAGCCAAACAAAATAATAAATCACAGTTCATTACCCCAGTGGGCAAATTCAAAGAAAGAAAATCATTTTTGCCCCCAATGTTCCAACCTGCTGCTCTGAAAGTGACCATCCATACAGTCACACATAGAACTGCTCCTTTATGCAGTGGTGCTGCCTTCACGACTGAACAGGCTGTTAAATTTATACAAGAGAGAGTTGTCCTGAACAAAAGCGCACTCACAACTGGTCATTATGGAATTTAGCAAAGTCAGCAACTTACAGAGAATTTCTTTGTCATTTTCATTATTTCAGGCCTTGTATTTTCAAACATCTCTGGACATGTGTTTCTGGGTTAATCCCTTCATCAGCAGAGAACGAACATTTCCTTCCTTTTTCAAAGGCCAAATGCCTGGCTGCTCAGCAGATTTAATTGCAGGCACCTGATATCAGTTGAATACCAGTTTTGTCCCAGTGGACCTCAAGTGAGCTACAAAATGCATCCTGGTAAAAGTAGTCCTGCACATTTTAAAAGTATATCCCAGGTGGGTTGCTTTGAGTGCGCTTTTGTTCAGTACAATATATATACACACTTACAAATAAAAAGGTTACAGGGATGTTATAGTTATGTTCTGAATGTATTGGCACAAAACCAGAGAAACTCAGCAGTTATAGTTAAAGCTATTTCAAGTAACTATAACTTGCAGCTTAAAGTAGTTGTTATTATATATATATATATATATATATATATATATATATATATATATATATATATATATATATATATATATCAAAACAAATCCCTTTCAGGGTTAGAGTGACGCATACATTATGCAAAAAAAAGAATAGAGAACTCTGGGTAGTTCCAAAGTTTAGGTGGAGAGCAGCTCTAGTAAGGAGCACCCTGCAACACCAGCGACACTCTAGATTTGCTCACCTCAAATGTCTGTTTATCGAGCAAAGATTTTAAGCATTGGATCAGCACAGTGCTATCCACGCCGAGCTAGATAGTGACAACGTTTTTTGCCATTTGTACAGCAAAGTCTTTAAGCATAGGTTTGGTAAAGAGTCAACCTTGCCGAGCTGTAAAATGATAAAAGCCATTTACCACTCCAGGCACAGTATTACAGCTTTGGACTGGTAAAGTACCATCCACCTAAACTTGGGAACTACCCAGAGTTCTTGATTCATTTTTTTACATAATTTATGCGTCACTCTAACCCAGAAAGGGTTTTGTTTTGACTTGTACTGGGTGCTCCCTTGTGTCTGGACAAAGCTAAACCTCTCTGATGAGCTCTAATGAGAGCGAAACACGTGTCAGAGGTTGCTTTTACTCATTCCAGGTTGGCTTGGATTTTACTTTACCAGTCCAAAACTATAATACTGTGCCTGGAGTGGTAAATAGCTTTTGTCATTTTACAGCTCGGCAAGGTTGACACTGTGTCAAACCTATGCTTAAAGACTTTGTTGTACAAATGGCAAAATACTTTGTCACTATCTAGCTCGGCGTGGATAGCAAAGTGCTGACCCAATGCTTAAAAACTTTGCTAGATAAACAGACATTTGAGGTGAGCAAATCTAGAGTGTCGCTGGTGTTGCAGGGTGCTCCTTACTAGAGCTGCTGTCCATCTAAACTTGGGAACTACCCAGAGTTCTCTATTCTTTTTTTGCATTATATATATATATATATATATATATATATATATATATATATATATATATATATATATATATATATATATCTTGTGGCTTAAGGTAATTAATATTTTATATATATATATATATACATATATATATATATATGTATATATATATTCACTTAAAAAACAGGTTACGGGGATGTTATAGTTAGGTTCTGAATTTACTCGCACAAAACCAAAGAAATTCAGCAGTTATAGTTAAAGTTCTTTCAAGTAACTATAACTTGTTCCCCTGCCATGCACAGTTATCTGATCAATAATTTGACTGCAAATGTTACAGTGTCATTATCAATGATGTTATCAAAGATATCATAGTTACCTTAGGGCACGAGTTATAGTTACTTGAAACAACTCTAACAATAACTGATGAATTTCTGTGATTTGTACGAGTCAATTCATAGCCTAACTAAATGACTTTGTAACCTATAATTTTTAAAGTGAATTTCTAAGTTTAAAAAAAATGTATTACCTAACTAAGACATCCGTGTAATGTTTTTTTAATGTAAAGTAATTTTCATTACTACACATTAATCCAACCACCTCCACACACTGCCTTTGGCCGTGCACAGGTGCGGTTGGCCACAGGACCAGGCTTATGGCCAGGTAGCCAACCTCTTTAACAACCTAACCCAACACTGCACACAGCCTTTGCCCGTGCACAGCAAGAGTTTACTGCAAGACAGAGCAGGCCAAACCCTATAACCACTCAACCCTGTTATGTGCACAGCCGAACAGTCCGTCCCTCTTCGTGTGTGAATAGGTGTTACATGGTATCTCTGGGTGTGTGAGGGTCTGAGTGGGCCTGTGAAAAGGTGTGTCATTGTCTGAGTGGGTGCATCAGTATTAGACCTGACATACCTTAGGGTGGTCACCCCTAACATTTTGCCTGCCTCCCTCCACTTTTTGGACTCTGTTTTTGCTGGCTTTCAGACTCTGTGCACTTTTCACTGCTAACCAGTGCTAAAGTGCATATGCTCTCTCCCTTTAAACATGGTAACTTTGGATCATACCCAATTGGACTATTTAATATACTTATAAGTCCCTAGTAATGTGCACTGTATGTGCCTAGGGCCTGTACATTAAATGCTACTAGTGGGCCTGCAGCACTGGTTGTGCCACCCACTCAAGTAGCCCCTTTACCTTGTCCCAGGTCTGCCATGGCAAGGCCTGTGTGTGTAGTTTCACTGCCACTTCGACTTGGCATTTAAAAGTACTTGTCAAGCCTAAAGCTCCCCGTTTTCTACACATAAGTCACCTCTAATGTGTGCCCTAGGTAACCCCTAGAGCAGGGTGCTGTGTGGGTAAAAGGCAGGACATGTACCTGTGTAGTTTACATGTCCTGGTAGTGTAAAACTCCTAAATTCGTTTTTACACTACTGTGAGGCCTCCTCCCTTCATAGGCTAACATTGGGGCAGCCCTCATACATTGGTGAAGTGGCAGCTGCTGATCTGAAGGGAGTAGGAAGGTCATATTTAGTATGACCAGAATGATAATACAAAATCCTGCTGACTGGTGAAGTTGGATTTAATATTAATATTTTAGAAATACCACTTTTAGAAAGTGAGCATTTCTCTGCACTTTAATCTTTCGGTGCCTTACAATCCACGTCTGGCTAGGTTTAGTTGACAGCTCCTTGTGCATTCACTCAGACACACCCCAAACACAGGGTACTCAGCCTCACTTGCATACATCTGCATTTTGAATGGGTCTTCCTGGGCTGGGTGGGTGGAGGGCCTGCTCTCACACAAAGGACTGCCACACCCCCTACTGGGACCCTGGCAGACAGGATTGAACTGAAAGGGGACCTGGTGCACTTCTAAACCACTCTTTGAAGTCTCCCCCACTTCAAAGGCACATTTGGGTATAAAACAGGGCCTCTGCCCTACCACCTCAGACACTTGCTGGAGAAGAAACCTGAACCAGAACCTACATCCTGCCAAGAAGAACTGCCTGGCTGCTCAAAGGACTCACCTGTCTACTTTTGGCCTGCTGCCTTGCTGAACTCTTGTCTGGCTGTAAAAGTGCTCTCGAAGGGCTTGGATAGAGCTTGCCTCCTGTTCCCTGAAGTCTCAGGACCAAAAAGACTTCTCTTTTTCATTTGGACTCCTCGAAAAATTTGATGTACAGCTTGCTCTGCGGAGAGAAAATCGCCACACGCCGACGCTGCCCGACGCGACGCCTACGGGGCGACCGCAACTTCGATGCACGGCCTCACATGGACAACGATGCCCGGCTTCCAGAGAGGAAATCGACGTGACGCCTGCCGTGAGAAAGAAAATTCCACGCACAGCCTCCCAGAATGACGCGCAGCCGGATAACAAGGCGAGGAATCCACGCACAGACCCTGGGACATCTGGTAATCCAGTGAACCATAGAAGGAGTCGGCCCGCGTGCCGGAAAATGACGCACATCTTCCCTGAGTGAAAAATAACGATGCAAGTCCGTGTGTGAAGGGGCGAAACCGACGCACACACCATTTTTCTTCCCGCAGAACAACGCACGTCTCCCCGCATGAAAAATAACGACGCAAGTCTGTGTGTGAAGGGGCGAAACCGACGCACACACCATTTTTCCACGCATCTCCTCCGCTGCGGCCGTCTGCGGAGATTTTCCGCTCCAAACCAGGTACTTTGTGCTTGAAAGAGACTTTGTTTGCTTTTTAAAGACTTAAGACACTTTATATCACTTTTCAGTGATATTCCTACAAATTCTTATTGCATCTTTTATTGTGTTGATCTACAAATATCCAGATAAATATTCTATATTTTTCTAAACACTGTGTGGTGTATTTTTGTGGCGCTATATGGTGTTATTGTATGATTTATTGCACAAATACTTGACACATTGCCTTCTAAGTTAAGCCTCACTGCTCGTGCCAAGCTACCAGAGGGTGGGCACAGGATAATTTGGATTGTGTGTGACTTACCCTGACTAGAGTGAGGGTTCTTGCTTGGACAGAGGGTAACCTGACTGCCAACCAAGAACTCCATTTCTAACAATCAGTGTTTGAGTGGGTCTGTGAGGGGGTGTGAAAGTGTCTGAGTGGGTGTGTGAATGGGTGCTAGAGAGTCTGAGTGGATTTGTGAGTGGGTGCATGAGGGGCTGAATGAGTATGTGACTAGGTGCATGGGGGTATGAGTGGGTCTGTGAGTGGACACGTCAATGTCTGTGTGTGTCTGTGCCTGGGTGCATGAGAGTCTGAGTGAATTTATGAGTGGGAGCATGAGGGTCTGAATGGGTCTGTGAGTGGGTGCATGAAGGACTGTGTGGGCCTGTGAATGGGTGTGTAAGGGTCTGAATGGGTCTGTGAGTAGGTGCATCAGTCCATGAGTGGGTGTATGAGTGATTGTGTCAGTGTCTGTGTGGCTCTGAGTGGGTGCATGAGGGTCTGAGTGGGTCAGTGAGTAGGTGCGTCAGTGTCTGAATGGGTCTCTGAGTGGATGTGTCACTGTCTGAGTGGGTCAGAGACTGGGAGCATCAGTGTCTGAGTGGGTCTGTGAGTGGGAGCGTGAGTGTCTGAGTGGCTCTGTGACTCTGTGTGAGAGTCGTAGTGAGCCTGTGAGTGGGTGTGTGAAGATCAGAGTGGTTCAGTGAGTGTGTGCATCAGTGTCTGAATGGGTCTGTGAGTGGGTACGTGAGGCCCTGAGTGGTCTCTGAGTGGATGTATGAGTGTCTTAGGGGATCTGTGTGTGAGTGCAAAGGGTCTCACTGGGTCTGTGAATGAATGCATCAGTGTCTGAATGGGTCAGTGAGTGAGGGCATAAGGATCTGAGTGAGTCTTCAAATGGATGGGTCTGTGTCTGAGTGGGTCTGTGGGTGGACGTGTGAGGGTTTCAGTGGGTCTGTGAGTAGGTGTGTGAGGCTCTGAGTGGCTTGTGAGTGGGTGTTTGAGTGTCTCAGTGTGTCTGAGTGTGGTTGCATCAGAGTCTCACTGGGTCTCTGAGGTGGTGCATCAGTGTCTGAGTGAGTCCTTTAGTGGGTCTATGAAGGTCTGAGTGGGTGCATAAGTGTCGGAGTGGGTGTGTGAGTGAGCACATGAGTCTCTGGGTGCATGTATCAGTGAATGGATTAGTGTATGAACGAGTGTGTGGTTTCTCTCCCAAGTTTTTGTCATATTTGTAAATATTTTGAATATGACGCATGGTGATGCACAATTTTTTTAATCCCATAATTTACCCCTAAAACACACCTATATCACACCCCTGGGGCCAGGGTACCTCCACCTGGACCCCTTCTGCCACTTTCAATTAGGAATTTCACCCCTGGGGACTGTGGAATGTAAAACATAATGGTGGCTGAAACATTCTAGTCAGGTTTTCTTTTAATATCTCAAAAATGACTGAATGGATTTGTGCCATATGAGCAAAAATGTAATCTCCATACCGAAAGCTAGCTTTCTGCCAAATTTGTTGTAATCTACCCAGTGGTTCAGGCTGCAATCGTGGCTAAAAGTCCTATGGGAATTAACATGGGAAACACAACTTTTTTGACACCCCCTTTTATTAGCCCTCACTTGACAGATAACCTCCAAACTTTCCATGTGCAACAAGAATCATCAGGGCACATTTTTGGGAATCTTTTGTGAAGATTCGTCAGATGGTTCCAAAGATATAGGCAAGTCAAAAAATGTATTTTTCTATGGAAACTAGGTCTTAACTATAACTACCTACTGGCAACTGCCAGGAGGCAATATATATATACATATATATATATATATATATACATATATATACAAATCCCTTTCAGGGTTGGAGTGACGCATAAAGGATGCAGAAAAGAAGAGAGAACTCTGGGTAGTTCCCAAATTTAGGTGGAGAGTTCTCTCTTCTTTTTTGTATATACATATATACATACACACACACACACACGCACATATACATACATACATACCTATATACACACACACACACACACACACATGTATATACACATATGTATATACATATGTGTATGTATATATGTATATATAAATACACATATGTATATATATTTATATATATATATATATATATATATATGTCTATACATATTTGTGTATGTATATATATACACACACATGTGTATATGCGCTATTCCACTCTACACCACTCCACTCTATATGCAACTCTACTCTACACCACTCCACTGTACATCACTGCACAGTACGCCACTCTACTCTACTCTACACCACTCTATGCTATTTCACTCAGTGCCACTCCATTTTACACTATTTGCCTCTGTACCACTCCACTCTACACCAGTTTACTGTACTCCTCTGTACACCACCCTGCTCTACACTATTACAATCTGCGCCACTTCATTCTACTCCACTCTACACCACTCCCCACTATGTCTCTGCACTCTAGACCACTGCACTATATGCCACTCCAATTTACAACACTCCACTCTATGCCACTCCACTGTATGCTATTCAAGTCTATTGTATTTCACTCTATGTTATTCAACTGAACACCACTCCATTCTATGCCACTCTGCTGTACACCTCTCCTCCCTATACCACTCCGCTCTATTTAATTCCACTCTATGCCACTCCACTCTACGCCACTCCGTTGTAGATCACTTCACTGCACACCACTCCATTGTTGTCCACACCACTCTATGCTACTCCATGCTACACCATTCCACTCTACACTAAGCCACTCTTCACCACTCCACTCTGTGGCACAGAACTGAATGCTATTCCACTCTGCACCACCAGACTCCATGCCACTCCACTATTGTATGACTGTCAATGTAGGAACAAGACTGCTGGAGTTTGGGCAACAGCACCAAAAAGGGTGGGGCACTGAGGCTGATTTTACATTGTGTGACAGCTGTCGGGCTAACCAATTCAGCTGGCTAGCAGCACCTCACCAGTGCCCAAGACTAAAGGTGATTTGTGGCAGCCTATCACATGACACTCTTAGACTCCTCAGTGATGTTTTGATGGAACATATCTTACAACTTTCTCTCACTTAGCCACGTCTCATACATGCAAAGACAAACGGAAGCAGGATTTGGGTCAATGCGTTTTACTGAAGCAACTGCATCTATGTAAAAAGGCATGAATTGCGATTATCAGGATAATGAAAGACAACACTATTTGTGTGATGACTAGAAAAGTGAAACAATGGAAAAGTCCCTCCATACTGTCACTATAGTAAATCTATAATCCCTTCCTACACTACTGACATTCTACGTAGCAGTGTTAGCCCTAATCTGCCCATCTAGTCCCTAAAAGAAACCCAATCCCCATACCTGTGCTATAGGTAGAGAAGAGGTCTGTTGGTCTGCCAAGAGTCTTCCCAGAAGCATGAAGAGAAGAAGCAGAGTCTAATCAGAAAATGCAACGACAATGTGAGCATAAGATGGCTGGCTGGAATGTCCCCTCTGATGTGGTGAGGCAGTGTGGTGTTTTATAATAAAACATCCGTTGTTCTAATAACTGCACTGACATGACAACACATACTTTTCTGTGTAGGATAGACAATGTACACTTCAGACCAGCAATACCCGGTATACTATCATGTGCAGCCTTGGGTTGAGCACAGGATGAGGACTAAAAATTACTTATAACCCGGTGAAAAGTCACTGGCCTCGGGCATTGAGCTAAAATGATGTGACAGTGTAAATGCTAAAACAACTTCACAACACCCTCCGCATTGTTGGTGTAAACGTGCAGAGGTCTAGAATTAAACCCTAATATTAAAATCATCACTCAGGGGAGTGGTATGGAAGGGTGGGGGGTGTTGTGTGTGTGTGTCTGAGTGTGTGCATGAATGTGTGAGTGTGTGAATGCATTTGTGTGTGTTGTCTGCATGGTTGTATGGGTGTGAATGGATGCGTGTAAGAATGGTGAAGTGAGTGTGTGTTTGCATGTCAGTGTGATTGTGTGTAAGAATGTGTGCGAGCATGTCTGGAAGTATGTGTGTATGCCAGTAAGAGTGAATGGGTGTATGTGTGGTGTGTGTCTGCAGGTGTGTGCGTGTATGGGGGGGTGATGATCAGAGGGGGTGGGGGTGTATTTGAATTTTGGGGTGTGGGGGTTAGTGTGTGTATGGGGAGGTTGTTGTGGGGGTTTGAATGGTGTGTGTGTGTGAGGTTTAGAGGGAGTGGGGGGAGTGTGGGGATCGGAGGGGGTGGGGGTAGTTTGGATGGAGGGGGTGTGGGGTGTCAGGTGAGTGTGGGGTTGTGGGGGGCCGCCTACCGGTGACAGGTAAGGAATTCCTTGTCACCGCTAGGGCCTACCGCCATGGTTTTCAAAACCACGAAAACCATGGTGGTAGGCAGGCTCATAATGCCTCCGGTAGCACTGTGCTTGCCACCATGCTGGAGATTGACATCTCCGGCCCGCTGGCTGATACTGCCATGGTGGTATGAGTGGAGAAGTGGCGAGTTGGCTGCAGCCAACCCGCCATTCTCATAATGCGGCTGTACTACTGCCACATAAACACTCATCACTGGGGTCATAATGACCCCCTAAGTGTGCACTGTATTTACAATACAGCGCACCATGGCAGTCGTGTCCACATTAGCCTCATAATTTATGGTGCTACTGTGGTGCTTTGCTGGTTTAGTTCCATAAATTATGGCGCTAATGCGGCAAAGCACATGTAGGCCCATTGTTTTCAGTGGGAGCATCATCTTGACTCTAAAAATGGTGCACTGAAATCTAGTAAATTTCACAGTACTACTCTTATGGACCGCCCTACGTGATAATGCCCCCCTTACACACATAATGCCTGGCACAGGCCTAATGTGGCGCAAGGGTTTACAAAGTGGCATAATGCTTGCATTGTGCCACTTTGTAAATATAGTATGTGGAAAATGCACTTTAAGGCCACATTTGTTTTAACAAATGGCAAAAATGTGGTGCCCTGTGGTGCTAGATTCATCATAAATATGCCCCAATATTTTTTATATGCCCTGGTAAGGAAAAACAGCCAAAGTCGTTTTCCCTCTTGCAGTGCTGCAAGCAGCATAGGCTAACATGGTAAGGCTTTATTGAACTTAATAAAGTCTAACTCTCCTGGAGAATCCAGGGAGAGTAAGGGGGCTAGGGAGATAAGCTGGCCTTCAAAGGCAGAAGAAGAGATTACATAGGATACAGACCAGCCTCCACTTCCTTGATCCTGAGCCAGATGGGAGTCCCCATAGTTAGATTAGGAGAGGGACTGGAAGAGGTGTGAAGTCATATGTTAGACACACCTTTGGGTTGGGTTATACAGACATACACACCAAGGCAAGATTTTCTTGATTTTAAGTTTTGGAAGAACAGTGCATTGTGGGTCAAAAATATGCCACAGGAAGTGGTCATAGCAAGGGGAGGTAGTTTACCCGTATTGGTTGGGTTGTCATTCCTTCTGCCAGCCCACAATGGAGAACAAATATAGAAGAGCTGCAGGAGCTCCTCCAATCACTGCCTGGAACATCAAAAAGACTATCCAGCTGGACCCCTTGGACTGCACCAAAGAAGGTTTTCTCTCAGAAGGACTGCATCTGCAGTACTGTTGGTGGCAACATGTTCTGATTGATTGTAATAGGGCCCCAGCCAGGCTGAAACTACCACTCCCATCAGGGTGGGTGATTACACTCACTGTTTAACCCAAACTCACCCTTGGGTAGCTTGACACTGAGCTGTCAGACTTAACACAGAGACAATGTGTAAAGCATTGGCAGAGCACTCCTGTGCAATCATTACACTGAGCATCACAAAACAGACTTCACACGTGTGGTAGGTAAACAGGGTTTGTATTCAAGACACACATAAAAATCATGAATTTTGGGGCATAAATCACACTTGGTAATATTACTAGCAGTACTAGGGCCAACCACTTTAGAATGGCATCAGTAGCATGCACAATGGGGAGGAATCCTAAGTTACCCCGCCAGCACCCTTATGTGGTGCGGTGTGATACGTTGTGAGAATACTGCACAGTGATAGGATGCACCCCAGATCACAATGTTATCAGGAATATGTACACACTGATAATGACCACACATTTAGCAATACAGTGGACTAAGGCCGCACAGGTAGAACCAATGTCAAACATATTATCCAGTTAGTAAGAAGTGAACGTGTAAAGCAGCACCACCGGTCGATGTAATCACTAACAGGTGGTCTTCATGCAGGCACTCTCACACATGCGCACATTCACTCAGCACTGCTATGCTGTGCTGCGGGTATCAGAGGGGTCCACACTTGCACACTTGCACTTGTACACACACACACATACGCAGCACTGTAATGCGGTAAACTGATATCCGGCAGGTTTATTGGTAGCACAATGCAGACCCCGTGGCCCAAGCCCTCCTCCACCCTCTGTTGCGTCCTGACTACTCCACACTCATGGATTTAAAGAGGTTACCCACCCCCTGAGATTAGGGCACTCTTGGCCAGAGTTACACTTAGTTGAGGTCCCAGAGAAGAAGGTTGGAGGTTAAGTAGCAGGTCTGATTAGGAGGCAGTTGACAAGTAAAAGGGGGCTGGACACCACTCAGAAGTTTACCCACAGCATGCAAAGCAGAAGCAGCTTATGGCCATATTTCGATAAAGGGATTCCATAACGTGCCTTCCTGCACCAGCCCAGCTCAACAAAGCACTGTGAGGGGGTAGAGGGGCCATACATTATTCCTGACCTGCTTCCGATCACTAACAGAAGCGTTTTTTCAACCCAGTCAGATACTCTCACCACCCAGGCCCAGTCTGTGCATACTACCTGGCACATAATGTCATCTGGGGCGGTGTGAGGAGAGGGCAGGTATTTCACCACACAGAGGCCTGAAAAGGAATGATTGATGAAGGGGGTAATGTAGCAGGGGAAACTCTCAGAAGGTTGAATCACCCCATTAGGTACACGTTGATCAGAGTTGCACCCAGGCAATCCAGGCACAATGTCTGGTGTGCGATGATCCGAGTTACACCAGACAATTCCAGCTTCACACAAAACGATGAGTTGCAAATTCTGTCTCTCCCTGGAAATTAGGCAAAATCCCAGTGTGCATTGATACAAGTTGCACCACACAGTTCAGGTCACACACCACGAAGGGTTATATGTCTAGTGCCTCCCTGGAAATAAGGCACAACGCCTGGTGCAGGTTGATATGGGTCACACCAGACAGTTCCATTCACTTACGATGAAGAGTCCCAAATTCAGTACCTCTTTGGAAATGAAGCACAGTGCCCGGTGCACATTGATACGGGTCTCACCAGAAATTTCGGTCACACATAGACACAAGTTCAGTAGTGCCACACGAGGTAGAATGAGGCACTACTACAGTTAAGCTCCCACTTCCGAAGGTTGCAACCTGTGACCTAACACTGCACGCAATGAGCATGCAGTCGGCATGATGCACAAGGGGTAATGCGGCACAATGGACAAAACGGGCCATGAAGGGTCATTTGACCGGTGAATCTGCTCACCACCAACAAAACTCCTATGTGTTCTGAGGCCCAACGATGCAGGGGCCACACTCCTAAGATGTAGGCAATACTTTTGGGGCTCTGCTCCAGGCAATCTGGTCTCCAGGCACAATTCTTAGATTCACGCTCACTGCTGTCAGTTGGAGTCCAGCAGACAATATGGGCACTTAGGAGGACACCACTCTCCAGATGCCCCAAGCAGACGGTGTAGGATTCTCGCGAGAGGTATTTGATATCCCTGAGACCTCCAAAGAGAAAAGGGGGCAAGCCAACAAGCACACTTCGAGGGTGCCACACAGCAGGAGGCAGCCTGCCCAGGGCAGCCACAATTCAGGAAGGGAGTGCGGTCCCCTCCAAGGGCAGTAAACCTCCTTATGCACAACAGATTCCGCTGGCAATGTGCAACACACAGTCTAGGATGTATAGTCCCATTTCCATGCAAGTGTATCTCTATCCTGCTGCAGTATGGCACTACAAGTGATACTGTAGTATGCACTTGAAGTTGGAGGTGGGTCAAAGGTTCTTTCTTTGAACCACAGATGTCTCCCCTTAATTTCAATCCTATCTGCCATGGGGCCATGGAATGCAGAAATTAATCTTTAGTGGAGCCAGAATCTGTCTCTGACAGGCCAAGTTTCATAACCTCTCCCTTCAGTCTATTCAGCCAAGCCCTTAAATTGAAAAGCTGTCGCTGAGGAATGCACAGATGTACTCCCCCAACCTCTGGTGTTGACCAGAGCCAGGACAAAAGGCACACAATGACCATTAGAGCAGAGAAATGCCCACTGTTTACAAGTGGCATTTGCCAGCTATTAATTACAAAACCACCCTTACCAGACGAAGGGGTTTATCACTGAGAATCTAGTGACAGGAAACATTATGAGGCTGATCCACCGCAACCCACTATTGAAGCTGAGGGTGATTTCACCCATTCCCTCATGTTAACCTACAGAGGTACACATGTGGGGACTCGTTACTAAATTTAGGAACACCCATGGTGCGAGTGTACACGCACTGGCCTTCAATGGGCGGGCTCAGCATCTTTTAGAATACTACTGTGCAAGTACACACACACTAGCCTGCACTGGCAGGCTCTGTACATGTTAAAACCCCCTTGTGAATGTGAGCACACACTGGACTGCACTGACAGGCTCAGCACATGTCTGAAAACATCCTCATGCAAGTGAGCAACACTTCTCTGAAATGCAAAGCTCAGCACATGGTTGAAAACACCCTTGGGGAAGCGCGCACATACTCACCTGCAATAGCAGGCTCAGCACACACAGGTTAGAGTTACTTCCTAACATATGCAGAAAGGGCGCATGCACTTTCACTGTGTCCTTGTAGTGGGAGACTGCCCAGGGCCCTAAGGCCACTAAAAGAGAATTCACCAAACCTATGGAAAGAGCCGATCTCCTAGGCAGGGAAAGCCCATGTGGGGGTTCTTCCCTACCGGGGAATGGAATACCCATGTGTACCTGCCCTGACTTCTGCTTCACCTGCTCTGCCCTTTAGGCGGTACTCTAGGGGTAGTGTAAGGCCCACTCAAGGTTGGCCAGGGAGTAAGAAATACCACCTAGGTGCCAGTGCAACTGTGCCTCCCCAGGCCTGCATTGGCAGGCCTGACACATGGTTGGGAGGCTATTCAGGTGGGTGGCATGTTCAGTGCAGCATCCCACTAGTAGCCATGGCTGTACCCACGCTGTGTCTGTGGTGTACCATTTTACAGAGCACTCCTGGGTACAGCACCTCAATCACTCACATAAGCACCCCTTCGTGGCATATGTAGGAAGGACTCATGCACTTTCCCTCTGCAGTAAAGTGGGGACGTCCCCAGAGTCCTAAGGCCATGCAAAGAGGATCAGCAAAAAACCTGGAAGGAAAAAGCAAAAAGTTTCAGGGTAATCCCCTAAGGAGGACCATGTCCAACAAGTACTCATAAAACTCCACAAAGAAAGGACTGTGCCTAGCTCAAAGGAAATGGAGTGGACTTCCTGATCAGCAACATGTACAACAGAGCTGGAAGAAGTCCCTTGCCTAGTCAAAGAGAGTATCACTTAAGATAATCAGGTGCAACTGGATTTTTCCTGAACTGTGCAGGTACATTGTGAGAAAGTGAGTTCTAGCCTCTAAGAGGCCTTCCAGAGTCTGGCTAGTGAGTTGAAAACAGTATGTACGGAGGTGTGAGAGTTATTGTAATTTGAAAGTGGTGCATACATTATAAATTTAAGGTATTACTATAACTTTAGAAATTAAGGGGGTTATTCCAACTTTGGAGGAGGTGTTAATCCGTCCCAAAAGTGACGGTAAAGTGACGGATATACCACCAGCCGTATTACGAGTTCCATAGGATATAATGGACTTGTAATACGGCTGGTGGTATATCCGTCACTTTACCGTCACTTTTGGGACGGATTAACACCTCCTCCAAAGTTGGAATAACCCCCTAAATGTTTGTGTAGTTTAAGTTTGATTTGCATTAAAAAATAAAGATTCATATATATTTATAGTAGTTATAGTTAGGACCAACCTTTCCCATAGACAAAGCATTTTTTGTTTTGCTAATAAATTTGTTGCTGTTTGATGAATCTTCACCAAATTATCAAAACTAGTATTCAAATTTTTCAGCTGCTATTTAGAAAGTTTCAGGGTGATTCGTAAAGCAGAAGCTGAGAAAAAGAGAGGTCTGAAAGGAGTTTTCCACATTTTATGTCTATGGGGATGTTGCAATTTTTAGACACAGCTACAGCCCGAACCGTTTAACAGAATAACACCAGGTTTTGCTGATAGGTAGATATTGGTGTAGAAAGAGCCTTTTTTGTAATTTTGTGTAAATCTGTTCAGTAGTTTGGGAGTTATTAAAGGAAGAAAAATATAGATATCTAAGGACGCGGATCTTTTGTGGATCCGTAGACAACCAATGTTTTCTTAACTATAGCTAAGATTTAAACTTTGCTTATTGATAGAATTTCAATGGCTTTTTTTTGTTTTAAAAATGTGTTTCAATTTGTAGAGTCCAGTGTCACAAATGGAGAGTTGTTATGTGGAGTGTCATACAGTACAGTGAAGGAGAGTGCTGTAAAGTCTATTGTCATAGACTGGTGTATTGTAGATTGGAATCAAGTGGAGTAGTTTGTAATAGTGTATCCCACGGTGTAGAAAAGTGTTGCATCGCGTAGGGGCATGGTGTCTCATATAGTGAAGTCAAGTATCATGTACTAGAGCAGTGAGTTGTACAGTAGAATGGCATGTCAAACAGTAGAGTAAGGTGCTGTAGACTGTAATAGAGTACAGTAGAGTGTTTTTGTGTGGAGCAAGGGTGAAGTAGAGTGTTATAAAGTGCAGTATCATCAACTGGGTGTTGCAGAGTACAGTGGAGGAAAGTGTCATAGAAATCATATAGTGGGATGGAGTGTCATATTGTAGAGAGAAGTTGAGTGGCATTTCATTGAGTGTCATACAGTGTAGTACAGTGGTGTGGAGTGGCTGGACATAGAGTGTAGGAAAGTGGCATAGAGGATAGTAGGGTGTTGTAGAGTGGAGTTGCATACAGTGGAGTAGAGTGTCAGACAGTGAAGTAGCATAGAGCAGAGTATAGTGCAGTGGCATAAAACAGGATAAAGTGTAGTAGCATGAAGTAAAGTGTTGTAGCTTATAGTGGCAAGGAGTGTGGTAGAGTGAAGCGGCATAGCTTACAGTTGAGTAAAGAGTCATATATTGGAGTACAGTGTTGTACAGCAGAGTACAGAGGTGTCTTGTAGTGTATTGAAAAGCGATGTAGACTACAGTGAAGTAGAGTTGCATACAGTCTAGTTGATTTTTGTAGAGGGAGTGGTGTACAATACAGTACAGTGCTGTAGAGTGTGGTACAGTGGATTACAATACAGTGTTATAGAGTACAATGGCATCAAGTGGCATACAGTGGAGTGGCGTACAATGGAGTAGAGTGGAGTAATCTATCAGAGTAGAGTGGAGTAAAGTGGGGTGCAGTGGCATGCAAATAGCTTTGTACAGGGTCCTATAATGAACTAGAGGGTCAAAGAGTACAGTGGAGCAAAGTGTTGTATAGTAACATACAGTATAGTGCAGTGTTGTACAGTGGAGTGAAGGGGTATAGACAGGAGTAAAGTGTCAGGGTGTAGCATACAGTATAGTAGAGTGTTTTAGAGTATGGTTGCATAGAGTACGGTAGTTTGTGGATCAGTGGAGTTGCGTAGAGTGGATTGTTCTATAATAGCTTAGAGGGAGGTAAAGTCTTGTACAGTACAGTAGAGTGATGTAACATATTATGGAGTAAAGCACAATTTAGTCTATTGGTATGTCGTAGGGTAGAGTGGCGTGGAGTGGACTGGCACAGGGTAGGTACTAAACTGTTATAAATTGGAGAGGGCTCCCTCTACAATAGGGTAGAATGCTGTGTCATATAGAAAAGTGTTATACAGTGAAATAGAGTGCTGTACATTGGAGTGTATGAGCACAGAGTGGAGGTTAGATTTGGACAGTGGAGTGTATAGGAAGACAGTGCAGTAGAATGTTGTATAGTGGAATGAAGTGTGATAGACATTTGAATAGTGGAGTTATATAGAGTGTAGGCAAGTGTCATGCAATGGAGCACCATTGAGTGGAGTGAGGTACACTATTGTGACCTAGAGTGGATTACCATAAAGTGGAGTAGCATAAAGTGGAATAGCATATAGTAGAAATCTGTACAGTGGAGTGTTGAAGAGTGGAGTGGCATAGAGTGGAATAGTGCCCAGTGGAGCAGTGAACTGTGCAGTGGCATACGGTAGAGTAGAGTACAATGGATTAGCATAGAGTGGAGTGGCATACAGTGAAGTAGTGAAACACAGAGTTGAGGAACCTGGTGTGGCGTCTCATAGAGTAGAGTCGAGTGCAGTGTCATCCAGTGTCGGAAACTGTCAGAGAGTAGAGTAGAATAAGGTATAATGGAGTGTACAGCCTTAAAGACAAGGGGACATTTGGATACTGGAGTGAGCAGGGTAGAGCGGTGTAGAGTCTAGTAGAGTGGCAAAGAGTGTAGTAGAGTTTTGTAGAGTGGACCTATATAGAGTAAAAGAAAGTACACTGGAGTGGTGAAGAGTGGAATAGCATACCGTGGAGTTGCATAAAGTGGAATAACGTAAACTGGAGTAGCAGAGACTGGAGTGGCATACAGTGGAGTGGTAATAGCGTAGAGTGGAGTAGTGTACAGTGGAATACCATAGAGTGGAGTACAGTGGAGTGGTATAGGGTAAAATAGCATGCAGTGGAATGGAATAGAGTAGAACGAAATACAGTGGAGGGGTGTAGACTGGATTGGTGTACAGTAGAATGGGGTAGAGTGAAATAGCATATAGTTGAGTGGCATAGAATGGAAAGGCATTCAATGGACTACTGTAGAATTCAGTGGCATAGCGTAGAGTGGAGTACAATAGAGTGGCGGAGAGTGGAATAGCATATAGTAGAATACTGATGAGTACAGTGGCATACAGTGAAGTGGTGTGGTCTGGAGTGGTGAACACTGGAATGGGGTAGAGCTTAATAACATACAGTGAAGTGGCATATAATGGAGTGGCATCCAACAGAACATCATAGAATGGAGTGGGGTAGAGTGGAGTGGCATTCACTGAAGTGGCATACAATGGAATAGCATAGAGTGGAGTGGCATACAGGGAATGGTGTACAGTGGAATTGCATATACTGGTGTAACATTTGTTGGAGTGGCATGTACTGAGGTGGCATAGAGTGGATTTGCATAGAGTGCAATAGTGTAGAGTGGACTGGCGTAGAGTGGAGTTGTATAGAGTGATAATGTAGAGTGGAGTGGCGTAGAGCAGAGTGTTGTACAGTGGAGTTGAATAGACTGTAAATGTGTATATTGGAGTGGTGTGCATTGGAGTGGCATAAAATGGGTTAGGGCAGACTAGAGTGGCATACAGTGGACTGGGGTAGAACCTTACAGTATAGAGTGGATTGGCATACATTGGAGTGGGGTCCAATTGAATTATGTTGAATGAAGCAAAATAGGGTACAGTGCCAGACACTGGAGTGGCATAAGGCGGAGTAGTATCAGTGGAGTGGTGTGCAGTGGAGTGACATAGATATGGCATAGAGTAGAGGTGAGTACAGGGTAAGATTGTAGTGCAGTGCAATAGCATAGAGTGGAGTGGCATAGAGTAGAGTCTTGTACAGTAGAGAGGTGTACAGTGGAGTGGCATACAGTGAAATAGTGTATAGTGCAGCGGCAATCGTGGCTTGGCATGTGGATGTATGTGAAATATGGCAGCAATTTAGCTTATGGTGTGCAGAGCAACACACAACAGCAAACTACATTGCCTTGCATATCTCCATATTTACCAGTTGACACAGGGCCCGGCATGGTGATCCTACATTCCTTTGTGAATCTGACCTAAGTATTACATTGCCCATGTGACAGCATGCATGAGAAAAGGGTACAGCAATCCAATAACACAGCTAGGCCTCCTTTATATTTTGGGACATGGTATACCATGATAACTTTGCAGCATACCATGATACATGGCGTAACAAGCCAGTCTATAATTGGTTAATGTTTGTTTTGAGTTTCTGAGGCAGCCATTTTGTTTTACTAGACATTGGCTGTGTTATGTGTTAGGGTCTTAGATATAGGTAAGTGGAGGGTCCTTACCTATTACAACTTTATTAAAGTGGTAATAGGAAAAGAAGTGCATTTTATTTTTATATGTGTTTAAACACGTTTACAGCCAGGTATTGCAGTAGTTTCACAAAATTTTGCACAATTCTGTGAAAGTACTGCAGTGTCAGATGTCACTAATTTTAAAGGTCTTATAACTTAAAAAATACTTACCCTACTTCACTGCAGTACCCAAAAAGCATCACCTGAGCACTAAAATATACTGTTGTGCCAAATTTCATGTAAATTCATTCAGCAGCACTAGGTCAAATAAAATAGCCCATGGAAAATGCATTAGTGAAAAAAAATGTTTTGAGACCCCTTGTATCTTTGAACTCCCTTATGGATTCACCACAAAAATTTACATAATCTCATAATGTAAAAAATGCTATAGGTCTGGAAAGTTTTGTGATGATTCGTCAAACCTGTGGTAAGGTATTTTGGAGCTAAAAATTAAGGAATGTCTATGTTTGGGAATACTATTTATAACTGCAGTTTGGCAATCAGATTTAATGTGATTTATTTATTTTTATATATTGTGTTTGCTTATTAGTTTACGTAATAACGTGACCCTAAATGCGTCTTTTAGTTGTTAACGTAGTAAGTCTAAAAGTTTACATATGCAGTCAAAATTATTTTTGGGGGTTCCTTGCTACTTTTAGTATTTTTTTTGCCAATTATGAAGTCCAAAGTGAATGAAAGGCAATCATTGTTATTGTTATCAAATTGAGGCTATTCTTTTTTTTCTAGTGGCCAATAATTATGTCCTCCAAATAGCAGTTTGTGTGGCTCGATGCCAGATCATTTTTCATATTGTTAAACAGAGGTGTATAAGAAGGATGGTTTTCGTTTGGCTTTTGGGCCAGTTGTATTTTATGAGCCAGACAGCATGCAAACAAAACTTATGTAAATTAAGTTGCATTCCATTTGTTATGAATTTGTTTATAGGTTTCTATTAGCATGGGACCATGTTGGAAAATGGGTTATTGGTAAGGGCAGGTAAGTACCTATACTTAGCAGTAGGCCACTAACCTCCATTTAGGACCATTTAGGTCTCAGGAAATTAAACCCAGCTCAACCCTTGGTAACTTGGCAACGAGAGACAAGGCTTAACTTAGGAGACAAAGCATAAAGCAGTCAAATATCATGAAACAGTAATTAAATAAAACACAGGAATCAGTTTAAAAATCCAAAATCACTTTATAACATTGGAAATATTTGTAGCTTTAAAATGACACCAAAACTAATAGAATCGGATAAGTGGAACCGGATATATGAATTTTTATAGAATTATTGCTTTCTAGCACACAGAAACAGAAAGCGCCAATCTGGTCATCTGGTCGCACCTGGACCGGGGCAAAGTCAAAGTTTAAGGCCGGCCGCGATGGAGGCCGGCTCAGCTACAGCCTGCGGAAGGCCTCGGTCAAAAGTTTACCTTAGGACTTAGTCGTTTTTCTGGAGATTTTCTTCAGTGGGACGAACCTGCCAGTCCAATCCGACCTCCTGGAACTCTTCCTTGGATATGCGTTGGCGGGAGCCCTCAGTGGAGATTTTTACCTTTGGACATAGTTGTTTTTTCGAGGTGAAAATCCTTCGACCTGGCAAAACCTGACTCTTGATCCGACGTCCTTGGAGCTCTCTTCGGAGATGCTGTCTGGGAGGTCCCAGTCAACTTCCTACGTTCGGACTTAGTCACTTTTTTTGGAGATTTTCTTCACCGGGACGAACCTGCAAGTCAGGCCGGGTCGCGGTTGAGGCAAGTCGGCTAAAGTTGACGCAGTGAGTCGGTCCCTCTATGGGGCTTTTTTTCAAAAGTTCTCAAAACTTCTGGATCTTCTTACAGATGTTCTTTTAAGGTTCTTTTGAGGTCCACTGTTCATCCCAAGGTTCCAGAAGCTCTGAGATGCTCCTTGGGGGTGTGGACTACAATTCCCAGAATACACCTGGCGCAAACTCCAATTTGGCCACTGGACAGTGGTTAGCTGGTTGGTTTCTTCAGGAGTTGGTGCAGGGGACTCTGGTTAGCAAGTTTTCACCTGTAGCAAATAGGGAGTGCCTCCTTGAACCAGTTGAAGTCAGGCAAAGTCCTTCTTGTGGTGAAGCCCAAATGGGCCGCTGGTGCAGTCTTCCACAGTGCAATATCCAGGTGTAGGTCAGGGGTCCAGCAGGGCAGTCCTTTTTCTTCTGTAGTTCTTCCTGTTAGGGATCTGGTAGGGAACTGAGGTGTGGGTGCAGGTCTGCCAGTTTTATCCTTGCTCCTGGGTGAAAAACAGGGGGGTCCTGGTTCTCCAATCTGGGGCAGGGTCCTTCCCCCTGTGATGACCACTTCCTTGGAAGTGTGGCAAAAATCAGTCCCAGGGAGAAACATTCCTCAAACATCCATCATGTCTGAATGTGTTTTTTTGGAGGTTACATCTGGCTGAGCCCACCCATTGGTGTGGCTACAAATCCTAAACACCCCCCTCCTGCCTTCTCCTAATCTAATCAAGGGGGCACCTAATTGTCTGAGTTTGCAGGATGTGAGGGTGTTGCTGGGTTGCTCCAAATGTCCTTCCCTGCCTTTGAAGACCAGTTTGGCAACCATCCCCTTCCTGCTTCCCCATCTGCAGAGGGAAGATCTCCTCCCCCAGGCACATCTCTTTGTGTTGAGCCAGGCCACTTCATACCTCATCAAGGCAGCCTGGCCAGGCTGCCAGAGGCTGGCCAATCAGAGCAAAGCAGCAAAAACACTGCAGGGCTGAAGTTGGCAACTTTTCAGGTAAAGTTTAAAACTCCTTACCTGAACAAGTTATAATAAATCCAGAAACTGGAAGTTGTGGGATTTATTATAACAATTAATTTGATACCAAACTTGTAGTATCTGTTACTTAAGGGGACTTTTAAAATTAAAATAAAGTCTCCCTATTCTAGCCTATGGAGGCCATTCACTACAATGAGGGAACATGAATTTAGCTGTTTTACCTCACCAGGGCTAATAAAACTATTTTTATAAGGTCCCTGCTTATACAGTAGTTACATGGCACCCAGCCCTAGGGGCACATAGGTCACACCTTAGGGGTGACGTATATGTACAAATAAACTAGTTTAAGGCTTTGGAGCTACTTTTAATTCCAAAGTTGAATTTGCATGTAACTTTAATTTAAAAGCAGCCAGCAAGGCAGGCCTGACTTTAAAATGACACTGGGCACTGCAGGGGTGCACATATGGGTGCATGACCTATGTGGGTTTCCCTAAACCTACATGCCCTAATATATACTAGGGACTTATAGGTAGGTTGACATAGCCAATTATAATTAGCCTAATTTGCATACTGATTTTACACAGAGCACAGGCACTGGGACTGGTTAGCAGTACCCAGGGCACCATCAGAGTCAGGAAAACACCAGCAAAAAGAGAAAAATCGGGGCAAAAAGTTAGGGGCCTCTGCATTCAGCCCTGTTTTCTCACAGTATGGGTATTTCATTTGTTCATCTATTAAAGTCCCAAACATTCTAATGAAGTCTATTTTATTTTTGTGCTTCCTTGATCATTTTTGGAGGATTGTGCTACATCTGAAGGCCAAAGTGAATGCAAAGCAATCATTATTATTGTTGTACAATTTGAGATTGTATTTTTTTTCCTAGAAGCCAATTATCATGTCCTCCAAATGGTAGCTTGTGCAGCCCATGGCTAGGGCAATTTATCATTTTGTTGCACATGGATGTATAAGAAATATGGTTTCAGTTTAGCTTGTTGGGGCAGCTTTATTCTGTGAACCAGAGAGAGCATGTGAGGAAAACTTGTGTAGATTAAGATGTATTCTATTTCTTATGTTTTTGTTTGCAGGTTTCCATTCGAATGTGGTCATAAATGGATATTTCAGCTATTCATGTAGTAATTCTGAAACTTTATACATGCAGTCAAGTTTATTTTTTGGGCTTCCTTGCTACTTTTAATAGTATTGTGCTACAAGATATCCTCACGTTGTTGGCCCCCATAACTTCATAACCACTGCATAACACAACTTGGTATAGCGAAAAAAATCAGATACATAATCTAATGTACATCGCTATGAATTTTTTTTACAATCCATTCAGCAGTTTTGCCACTATGTGAAATAAAAAAGTCTGTGTAAAGTGCATTGGATTTCAAATGTGTTTTTGGACTCCTTTTTTTACTTTGCACTCCCTTGACCAAATGCAGCAAAACGTTTAAACCTTGGACAATGTACTGTGTGCAAGAACACTTAAGGAACAAAAATCCAAGAAATCCTTATCTCTAGTAACTGTAACTATAACTACAGAGTGGCTAATGGCACTCTGATATATATACCAACCAGTAGTTTGGCACTATCCCTGTGTACTGTATATATATATATATATATATATATATATATATATATATATATATATATATATAAAAATGTGTGTGTGTGTATATATATATACATATATATGTGTATATAAATATATATATATATATATATATATATATACATTTGCTTTCTTCAAACTGTACCACGAGTGTCTGATTTTGTCTTTGTGAAGGGAGAAGGACTGTGTGCTGTATATATGTATTCCCTCATCAACAAAAAATCAGACACTCGTGGTACAGTTTGAAGAAAGCAAATTTAATCCACAATCCACATAGATGGTCCTCACCCATCGCTTTTTGGCAGTAGCCTTGTTCACAGTATGGGGAGAGTGAGTAATCTCTGCTTTGACCCGGGGAGGTGGCAGTCCCAGGGCGGTTGGGGGGGGGGAGGTGGCACCCCTGTATTCCATTTAAAAAATGGCCCTGGGAACTTGGCCCACCCAAGAGCTTAAAAAAGATGAAAGGTGGGAGCCTGCACTTCATTGTTTTTAACATTTTTGCCAGATCTGCTGGTCTGCCATAAATCACAGTAAAAATTTAAAAAATCAATTTTAGCCCCCGGGGTCCCTCTAGGACCCCACCACAAGAGATAAGAGGTCAGTACCCTGGCCCATTTTCATAATTTTTACAGATTTTTGGGGGACTCAGATGCGGAGCCCCAAGATGGCCGCCAAAACTTTCTGGTTGAAGTGTTGGCAGCCAATCAGATCTCAGCCCGAGATCTGGAGGTGTCACAAATCCTTTGCGTCCCTATAGATACACAAATTTATTTTCCCCTTAATTTCTCACAAACTACTGACCTACCTTTCATCCAAATTAGGTATACTTCTAACCAGTAGTTTCGGCACTATTCCCCTTCAAAATCCCTAAGGAAAAATGAATAGGGAAAAAGAGTTTAGGAACCCCCCTTTTAATCAGTCCCCCCTCCCCAGGACAGATCACCCGAAAACTTTCCAGACAGCAGCTGACATGACTGGAAAATTGTTTTGGAAAGTTTTGTGAAGATTTGTCAATCGGTGCCAAAGATATAGGCAAATAAAAAACGCTTTTCATATAGAAACAAGGTCCTAACTATGAATACCTAGTGGCGTCTGCCACTATGTAACATATATACGTAGTTATATTTAGGACCATTTGACCAGTAGTTTTTTGCTATTTGGTGTAAATCCATTCAGTAGTTTTAGAGAAATTAACAAAACTCAAAATTTTTATATATAGGGACACAAAGGACTAGCGACTCCTTCGGATCTCTTGCTGAGATCTCATTGGCTGCCAACACTTCAGCAAGGAAGTGTTGGCATATATGTTGGGACTCGGCTTCAGCCACCCTGACCCTTTAGCTTTGGTACTGGGATCCCAGAAGGCCCCACAGAGATAAAAAGCATTTTTTTTAAATGTTCACAGTGTTTCATGGCAGATCTGTGGATTTGGCGATGTGGGAGAACTGGGCAGATTGCAGCAGTCCCCCCACTTTTTGCCCCCATTTTTAGCCGATACTGTTCTTTTCTGACTTTCACTGTGCCCTGGCCACTGCTAACCAGTCCCAGGGCCAGTGCTCTTTGTAAAATGGTATATGCAAATTAGGCATAATTATAATTGACTCTTGTAAGCCCCTAGTATATAATTGGGCATGTAGGGTTAGGGACCCCAGGGTATGTAGGGTACCCCTAGGTGCACTGCAGTGGTCCCAGGTGTCATTTTAAAGGCAGGTCTGCATTGCTGGCTGTTTTTAAGTTAAAGTGAAGCCCATAATCGACTTTGGGCTTAAACTACCTTATAGTTACATATAAGTCACCCCTAAGGTCTGCTCTAGATGCCCCGAGGATTGGTTGTAGTGTAAATATAAGCAGGGATTTTATAAAAGATTTTTCATAAGCCCTGGTGAGGGAAAAGCAGTACGTTTTCCCCTTTGTAGTCGATAAACCCCATAGGCTAGCATAAAGAGACTTTATTTTAAAATAATAAAGTCCTATTTTCCATAGGGATCAGCTATATATTGCAAGTTTGGTATCAAATTAAATGTTATAATCAATCCAACAGCTTGCCAGTGTTGAACTTAGTATAACTAATCCAGGGAAAGAGTTATAGATCGCTTTCTGAAAGTTACCAAATTTAGCCTTGTAGTGCCCTTTCATGATTGGTCAGCCTCTGCCAGCCTGAAACAGCCTCCCATAATGAGATGTGAAGTGGCCTGGGCTGAGACAATGGAAGTATCTGGTGGGAAGGGAACAGCTGCAGCAGATGGTGGAGCAGGATGGGGCAAGAGTGGCCAAACTTGTTTTCAAAGGAGGGAAAGCCACCTGGGACAGAAACTGGATCTCCCCAATTTCCTGCTGCCCCAGCCAGATAAGAGCCCCACTAATTAGATTAGGAGATGGGGTGAAGGAGGTATGTTAGGGAAACTTGACCACACCAGTGGGCAGACTCAGCCAGATGTAATCTTCAAGGAGAGATTTCCTCCATGTTAGATTTTTAAAGAAAGTTGCTTTCTGGGATTGATTTTTGCCATACTTCACAGGAAGTGGTCACCTGAGAGGGTGTTGACCTGCATCCCATTCGACAGGCAACCCCCTGCTTCCCACCCCCATGAGCAAGGAGAAACATGACAGAGCCATATCCCTGTCTGAAGAAGATACTGGAAGAAGGGCTGCCCTGCTGGACCCGTGGCCTGCACCTGCCCTCTGCACTCAGAAGGACTGCACCAGCTGCATACTTCGGGCTTCATCAAAAAAGGACCTTGCCTTGCTTGACTCCCTGTAAGCTGCAGGTACAAAGGAGTTAACCAGAGTCCCCTGCATCAAGTCCTGCAAGAACAGCCAAGCTGACCAGTGGCCATTTAAGGATTCTGACCAGGAGAAGTCTGGAAACTGAAGTCCCAGCTTCCAAAGAGCAACTCAGAGCCTCTGGAACCTTAGGGAATGTTTGTGGACAATTTGGGGAACGAAAAATGACTTCTGGAAGAAGATCAAGACGTTTGGAGAAGTTTGGAGCATCTTTGGAAAAAAGCCCCATAAGTGGACTGACACGATTTCGAGAGTCAAGCTGGCTACCTTTAACCGCGACCCACCCTGAATTTTAGGTTTTTCCTGCTGAAAAACTCCAGATCCCCAGATTTCCAGGATTTGATCGGGGGCTTGAGAAAAGGCAATCCGACGATGTTGCATCAAAATTGGATTGCTGAGGAGGACCATCTGAAGTCAGGGAAGAAAAGCTCCAGAAAAGTTTCTAAGTGCAAAGGTAAACGTTTGATCGAGGCCTCCCGTGCAGTGCATCTCAGGAGGGCTCCATTGCAGTCAGCCTCAACCTTTGACTTTGCCCCGGTAGAAGAAAATCTCCAAAACATTTTCTAAGTGTGAAGGCAAAACTTTAACCAAGGCCTGCTGCTCAGTGTATCCAAGCAGGGTTCCATCACTGTCGGCCTCCCATTTTGACTTTGCCCCGGTTGAGTGTGACCCAACGTCCCTGGTTGGCGATTTTAGTGTTAAGTTGCTAGGAAGCATTTTATTTATGGTTCCCTGCATTGGATTTTTGTCATTTTGGTGTCATTTTAAAGATAACAATACTTCCTATGTTTATACATTGCTGCTGGATTTTTAATATGTGTTGTGTTTTTGTTATTGACTGCTTTGTTGATATGAAATGCTTTACACACCTGTCTCCTAAGTTAAGCCTAACTGCTTGTCGGCCAAGCTACCAAGGGTTGAGCAAGGATTCATTTATTGAGACCTTTACTGGGCCTAGTGGTGGATTGTGGCGTATTGCACCTGCCCTACCACTAACCTACTTTCCAACAGGCAAACGCGCTTCATTATTCTCAAACCCCCAGGGAGGGCCAAGTCCTTGGGGCATTGTTAATTTTAATGCAGGGGATGCTCTAAGGTAACTATAACTCGTGCCCTCATCATGCACTGCAAATGGTCCTAACTATAACTACCTACTGGTATTTATATATATATATATATATATATATATATATATATATATATATATAGATATGTTTATTTATCATTAAGTAGTAGGCAGTGCTGCAACTACCTCCTGTTGAATATGTATATATATATATTCACTGAAAAAAACAAAGGTTACAGGAACGCTATAGTTAGGTTCTGAATTTACTTGTACAAAACCATAGAAATTCAGCAGTTATAGTTAGAGTTCTTTCAAGTAACTAAAACTCGTGCCCTAAGGTAACTATAACTTGTGCCTTCATCATGCACAGTTGTCTCACCAATACTTTTATTGCAAATGTTGCAGTCAGACTATGAGAGATGGCATAGAATGTCATCAATGATATAACATGTGAAGTAATGAGCTGTGCATGGCACATTCACAAGTTATAGTTACCTTAGGGGGCAAGTTTTAGTTACATGAAAGAACCCTAACTATAACAGCTGAACTTCTATGGTTTTGTACCCCCCACACATTAAAAAAAATGAAATCTCCAGGGAGATAGTGGTCCCTGGAGTTGTGGGGGGGAAGGGGCACTGTAAGACCCTCCACACTAACGTTTTATTGCCCCTAGGTCCTGGCCCACCCAGGGGCCTACACACAAAGAAGCACAAGAGGCAGTGCTTGTTTTTTGTTTCAAATTATTGAATCTCACGAACTTGTGGTAACAAAAATAATTTTAAAATTGTTGTTTAGCTCTGGGAGGTCCCTCTGGGACACCCCTAACAGTACTAAGTGGTCAGTGTATCTCTACCCTCGCCCCTTTTATTTTTTTAAACTTTTTTTCTGGGACGCGGCTCAAGCTGTTTCCCAAGATGGCTGCCAGCACTTCCTGGTTTGAAGTGTTGGCAGCCAATCAGAGCTGTGCATTTCCTTGCACAAGCTTGTTTTTGTTCGCGAATACTTCACGGCCAGAGATATACAAATTAGAATTTCTCTAACTTTCTCAGAAACTGCTGAATGAATTTACAGCAATTAACAAAAAGCACAATCTACCGACTGACTACTAGCTTTCTGCCAAATATGGTGTAATTCTGTCCAGTGGTTTGGGCTGTAGACGCGTTGACAGATCCTATGGGAATTAGCATGCAAAATGCGATGTTTTTTTAGCCCCCTTTTTCTTGGCCTCAGCTTGACGGATCACCCTGAGACTTTACGTGCGCACCAAGAATCACCAAGATACTTTTTTGGTGAAAATTCAGTGAAGAATCGTTAAACAGTGCCAAAGATATAGACAAGTCTAAAAACGTTTTTTCTATGGAAACATGGTCCTAACTATAGCTACCTAATGGCGACATATGTATATTTATTCATATATTCACCAGTATGTAGTTGTAGCACTATTTGTTCCATCCATGTAAGCAGGCCTGTGTGTGCAGTTTACACTGCCATGGCAACCTGTCAAAACAATCCTTTTTGCCAGGCCCAACTCTTCCTCTTTAATACATATAAGTCAGCCCTAGGGTAGGCCCTGGACAGCCCAGAGGATAGGGCGCAATGTATTCAAAAAGTAGTACATGTACTATTTAGTTTTACTCTTAAATTGAGTTTTGCTCTGAAATTCATTTTTGACTCCTGCAAGGCCTACCTCTTCCATTGGATAACTTTGGAGTTGCCTCATTACAGCTCACAAATGTAACTTCCAGATTAGAAGAGATGACCCCCCCCCATTTTTGGTGTCCCTGGAATCACAATTTAAAATCTTAACTTGTGGGGAAGTCAGATTTAAAATTGTATTTAAAAAAAATGCTACTTGTAAAGTTGGCATTTTCTTGCCTTAGCCATTTGGTGTCTGTAGTCTGTCTCTGACCACATGACTGGGTGTAGTTGGCTGTTGAGCTTTGTGTTTTCCTCATAGACAGCCAAACACAATGGGAGCTTACGTGTCACTTAATGGGTCATCCTGGGCTGGATAGGAGGGAGGAGCGGGACACAGCCTCATTTACACTTGAATAGGCTGTATCCTGTTTACACATAGTGTTAAACAATCCTGTATTATCATTCCAGCTATCTTGGAGCAAGTTCAGGAAGGAAGGGGATTCCTTGCACCTCAAAGCCAATGTCTAGAAACGTCTCCTACCTTCCAGTAGTAGGGCACAAAAGTATAAATACTGGACCTCAGACTCCACAACTTCATTACACTCAACTAACTCTGGATACTCGGCCAGGGAGAAGGACTGCTGTGCTGCTGAAGGCCTGCCCCTCTGCTAAGTTGCTATTTTTCTGGACTCCTGCTTTGTTGTGCTGACCTGTGCCTGCTCCCCTCTTGCTTCCCTCTTGCTTGGGTGTGAGAGGGTCTGGTCTGGCACCTCTTCACCCCAGAACCCAGAGTGTCTCCCAGGTCTAGTTAGCTGGCCTCCTTATCTGAAGTCTCAGGGACATGAAAGACTTCCAACCACCCTGCTCCTGCACCTGGACTCTGCTCACTGTGATTCTGCCCTGACCACTGGACCCACTTCAGTCCTGGACCCTTGGAAGTTGGCCTGAGGTGCGTGTCTCCAATTAATCTAAAGGATCCTCTGCTGCTGGTGTTGCATGGAACAGAACGGTGCATCATTTCTACTGCATGGGTCAGAACTGACGCAACCAGACACACATTGCTACTGCACTCCACATCCTGGGACCAGTGCATCACCTTCAAACCCATCACTGGGAAACTTTTCCTGGTGCAAGGTCCTCACATTCCCATTGACAGCAGCCTTGACAGTAATGCCAAAACTTTGCTTTGCAAGCCCCAACACTTGGAACCTGAACATTGATGCAGCAAGAACCTGCACCACAGCTTCATCACACCTCAGAGCTGACGCATCACCACTGCTGTGTGAAGCAGAACCGGAACATCACTCCTACTGCATGGTCCAGAATCCACGTAACACTCCACAACCAGGATAATGTACTGTCATTCAGTGGGCTTAACTGTGTCCCTGTAGCCGGCTTGTGCTCTGTCACAGTCGGCCTGAACTATTGACTGTCCCAGTCCTGTGTGACCAGATATCCCCAGTTGGCACTTCTTGCTTCCAAGTGCTGTTTACAGTGTAGTCTTGAAAAATTCATAACTCAAGTTTTACTTATTAGATTTTTGTGGTTTTGGTCTTGTTTTATTTATTAAATCAAGTTATTTTTTTCTAACATGGTGGGGTCCTTTTTGTGCAGAGTTTTCACTGTTTTACCATTTAAAGTGTTGCACAAATACTTTCACATTGTCTTCACATTAAGCCTGACTGCTCTGTGCCAAGCTACCTGGGGGTTAGTCACAGGTTATTTTGGGGTTTGATTGCATCTGACCCGAGGGTGTGATTTTGATTGCTGCTTGTCCAGGTCTCACACCCCAGTCAGCCATCAACCTCATTTCTAACATATATGATTTGCTGATTACTTTAGCATGTTTAGCTTCACAAAAACATTTTTTTTTTTAAACAAAAGTACATCCGCTCAGCTCCTTTCTGAAAAAGTTCGGGCTAATACATCAAGCAAGGCTTAGAAAAAAGAGAGTGTCCCAAAATGTGTTTTCCCCATGCAGTATCCCATAGGAATTTTAAGAAGCGTTTTAGAAAAAAATGCTGAACATAATTATACTAAATTTGGCACAAAGCTAAATGTTTGCCCAGACATTGTGCTTTTGTGATTTGGTGTAAATCCAGTCAGCTGTTTTTGAGAACTTAAAGTTCAAATGTTAGTTCGTATCAAGGGGTCTCCTAGTGATCTGATTGACAGGTCACAACATCAACAGAGCTGCCATTTTGAGTTATAAGGGACTCAGTTTATGTTTCCTGAGTTTAAAACAATAATGTACAAGTTGGCAGGGTAGGGGCACTCTGATCCCCTGGCCCTTTTCCCATGAGCTGCTCAGTTCCAATTTTAAGGATTGGAATGCAACCTCACATAGGAATCATTTTATCACTTCTTTTGATACTATACAGGCACAGAAAGGGCTCCCTAATGGGGTCTTGATAACTTTATTTCATATTTTTCACCACATTCTTTTGTCAAATGGCAGTTCTATGGAGCAATTCATGTTATCTGATATAATTCAGGATGGCTTTCAATGTGAAATTCTTAGATGTAGCACTTCAGCATCCAAGATGTCTGCATGCTGTATATGTGCAAAAATTTCAATGGAAGTTGTTGTGAAATGTATGGTGATTCTGAAACCTCACATTTCTCCCAAATACAGTGTCCCTTTACATGAGGAAATTTGTGATTTTGCTTAGTTCCAGTAATGGGTACTCTGTGTCTGGTGAATTCCAGTCATGATTACAACTTGCACTCTTTATTTGCTATTGTCTTTTTATTTCAGTGAGTGATGTCATTTTAGCTCTATGCACATGTGTATACCTACTTTACTGTTGTGTAGCACTATCTTCAAGTGACTGTGCTTGTATCCCCTGTGTCATTGTGTGGTTGTCTCCTGGCCCTGATGCACATATTTCTTGTCTCAGTGCATGGGTGAGCTGAGGATCTCTGATCTTGAGTGTATACATTGTCTGTCCATACTGCAGGTATTCAGTTGTCTGTCGACAGTTTCCTTTTATTGTGTTTCATTGTTCCATCAGTCTGTCTGCTTGTCCAATGTTAGCATTCTTTTCTTTGACTTGTCCATTAATTTGTATTTATAAAAATAGTGCCGCCAGTGTCAGATGGTTTGTATTTATAGTGGTGGGGCAGGCAAAATATGAGTGGTTATATAATACAAATTTTAAAAAATGGCACCTAACAATGGCATGCCACACAGCATCCTCCTCACCTCTCCTCAAAGCTGCAATGTGGTACCCAGGAAACTGCACTAACTAATCCTGGCACTGCTGTCATGCTGTTAAACAGCATGAGAGAAGTATCAGGATTGGAGGAAGCAGCCTTTTTGAGCACTCTTAAGAGCACTGGAGGCCTGTACTTTCTCTAACCCTGCGGGACAAATCTGCAAGGCAGGACGTGTCGCGGTCGATGTAAGCTGACTTGTCTCTCCATGGCGGGTTGGTCCCTTTATGAAGCTTCTAGAAGGTCTTTGGAGGGCTTTTAAGAGTCCACAGTTCACTCCAATGTTCCAGAAGCTCTGAGTTGCTCCTTGAGGGTTAGGGCTCCAACTCCCAGAATGCACCTGGCTCAAACTCCAAAATGACCACTGGACAGTGGTCATCTGGTCAGTTTATTCAGTAATTTATACAGGGGACTCTGGTTAGATATTTTTAACCTGTAGCAAGCAGGGAGTCCCTTGTGGAACCAGTTGAAGCCGGGCAAAGTCCTTTTTGTGGTGAAGCCTAAGTGTGCAGCTGGTGCAGTCCTTTGGAGTGCAGAGTCCAGGTGCAGGTGCAGGTCAGAGGTCCAGCAGGGTAGTCCTTCTTCTTCTGATGTTCTTCTTTGTAGGGATCTGAGGTGTGGGTGCAGCTCTGGTTGTCCAATCACAGGCAAGATCCTTTCCCCTTTGATGACCACTTCCTGGGAAGTGTAGCAAAAATCAATCCCAGGGAGCAACATTCAGTAAAAATCCAACATGGCTGAAAGTGATTTTTGGAGGTTAGATCTGGTTGAGCCCACCCACTAGTGTGGCTAAAAGTCCTAGACACACCCTTCTCCTTCCCTGTCCTAATCTAATCAAGAGGGCACCTAATTGTCTGGGGTTGCAGGAAGTGGGTGAGGTCCTGAGCTGCTCCAAATGTCCTTCCCTGCCTTTCAAGACCAGTTTGCCTGCTCTCTCTTAACCCTTTTTCACCATCTGCTGAGGCAGATCTCCTCCCCCAGGCACATAATTTGTGTTCAGCCAAGGCAATTTTACACCTCATCAGGGAAGCCCGGCCAGGCTTCCAGAGGCTGGCTAATCAGAGAAGGGCACTACAGAGCTGAATTTGTCAACTTTCAGGTAGAATTTTAAAACTCTTTACCTGAAGTAGTTATATTAAATCCAACAATTGCAAGTTGTGGGATTTACTATAACAATTAATTTGATTCCAAACTCTTATGAGGACTTTGTTAATTAAAATACATTCTCCCCATTCTAGCCTATGGAGGCCATTCACTGCAGTGAGGGACAACAAATGTGGCTATTTTACCTCACCAGGGCTTATAAAACAATTTTTATAAGGTCCCTGCTTATGGCTACATGTCACCCAACCCTAGGGGCACTTAGGGCACACCTTACGGGTGATTTATATGTGAAAATAAGGTTGTTTAAGACTTTGAAAGTACCTTTAATTCCAAAGTCGAATTTGCTTATAACTTTGTTTAAAATGAGCCAGCAAGGCAGGCCTGCCTTTAAAATGACACTGGGTACCTCACTATCTATGCTAGGATCCCTAAACCTACATGCCCTACTATATACTAGGGACTTATAGGTAGGTTGATACTGCCAGTTATAATTAGCCTAATTTGCATATCCACTTTACACAGAGCACTGGCTCTGGGACTAGTAAACAGTACCTAGGACACAGCTAAGAGGCAGTAACCACCAGTATATGTCCAAAACATTTGGGGGTGACCAGGGCAAATAAGAGGACTTTCCTACACTGTCCCTCCCAGATGAAAGGTGATGGGTACTAACCTACACCCTGGTAGCCCTCATCAGCTAAGTGGAAAAACCTGGAAAGGCCATCTGCATTGGCATGGCAGTCCCAAGTCTATGTTGCACTGTGAAGTACTTCCCCTATAGAGAAATGGACCACCTTAACAGTTAGGGGTTCCCCCCACTCATTTGCATTAACCACCTGAGAGGTCTGTGGTCAGTTTGAACATGGAAGTGAGTGCCAAACAGGTATGGTCTTAACGTCTTCAGGGACCAGAACACAGCAAAGGCCTCCCTCTCAGTGGCACTCCATCTTTTCTCTCTGGGGAGAAGACACCTGCTGATGAAGGCAACTGGCTGTTCCTTGTCCTCTTCATTAACTTGTGCTACACTGCCCAATCCCTTCCTCTGAAGGATCTGTTTTCACTATAAGCTCTGTGGTATAGTCAGGGGGCAGTAATACTGGTGTTGAACACATAGCATGTTTTAGAGTGTTTTGACTCTCTGGGGTCCACATTAATTTCTTGGGCTGTTTCTTTGAGGTGAGTTCTGTCAGAGGCCACTACGGTCCCATAATTTTGAACAAACCTCCTGTAGTACCCAGTCATGCCAAGAAAGGCCCTGACCACATTCATGGATCTTGGGCTGAAGAGGCTGTACATGGCCTCCACCAACAAGGTGGCCCAGGTACATCACTGAACTCTGCCCTATCTGGCATCTGCTTGCCTTGATAGTCAGGCCTACTTGGAGGAGGGCCTGAAGCACTTCCTTCAGGTGGACCAGGTGGTCCTCCCAGATGGAACTGAATACAGCTATATCATCCAGATAAGCTGCATTAAAATATTCCAACCCAGATAAGACTCTGTTCACCAGCCGTTGGAAGATGGCAGGGGCATTTCTCATGCCAAAGAGCATCACCTTGAACTGAAAGTGGCTCTCTGAGGAGGCAAAATGCTGACCTCTCTGTAGCTCCTGGACTAAAGGCAATCTGCCAGTATCCTGAATTCAGGTCAAATATACTCAGGAACTTGGGAGCACCCAACCTATCAATGAGCTCATCAGCTCTAAGTATGGTTTTAGCATCAGTCTTGGTGACTGCATTTAAACCTCTGTACTCTACACAGATTCTTAATTCCTTTTCCCACCTTGGGGATTCAGGTTGGGTACCAGTACCACTGGACTGGCCCAAGGACTATCAGAGGGCTCAATTACCTTGAGATCCAAGATCTTAGCCACCTCAGTTTTGATGTTGCCCTTGACCTAATCAGAGAGCCTATCCAACTTTTTTTTGACAGGTGCGCTATCAATATTATGGAAACACATCAATTGGTGAATCCAGGGGTCAAAGAGAACAGGCCAGGAAACTGCTCCAAAACTTGTCTGCTGTGCTTCTGCTACTGGGCTGCCAACTTGGGAGAGAGTATAACTCCCTCCACTGCCCCATCCTGTGCATTTTGGAAAAGGAGGTCTGGCAGAGGTTCACTCTCCTCCTCCTTCCCTTCATCAGTGACAATCAGCATGGTCATGTCTGCCCTGTCCTGGTGGGGTTTCAGTCTGCTGACATGTAGGATCCTATGCCGATTCCTCAGAATGCCAAGGTCCTCCGGGTAGGTGACTTCAACCCTCTTCTCCAAAAGTGGAAAGGGCCCAGTCCATTTGGCCTGAAGTGCATCGGAAGCCAAAGGCTCCAAAACCCACACCTGGTGATCTGGGTGATACTCAGGCATTGTAGCCGTCTAGTCATGTCAGAGCTTCATGAGCTCTTGGCTGGTCTCCTGGTTGGTGCTTGCTTTCTTCACAGGCCCAGCACATAATCTAGCATATTTGGCTGGGACACTTTGAGAGGCTTCGCCCAAGACTCTCTCACCAAGCAGAATGGGCCTCTTACAGGGTACCAAAACATTAACTTAAAGGGGCTTAATCTTACCCCTTTTTGTGGCACCTCTCTGTATGCTAACAGCAGGCATAGCAGGAGAACATCCCGTCTCCTCCTGAGTTTGTCAGACAAACCCATTATCATGCCCTTAAGGGTCATGTTAAATCGTTCCACCAGACCATTGGTCTGGGGATGCTAAGGGGTGGTGAACTTATAGATAACACCACACTCATCCCACATTGCTTTCAGATAGGCTGACATACAATTGGTGCCCTATCTGAGCCCACCTCCTTTCGGAACCCCACTCTGGTGAACACACCAAGTAGAGCCCAAGCCACTGTGCGAGCAGTGACTGCCCTGAGGGGTATTGCCTCAGGGTACCTGGTGGCATGGTCCACAACCACCAAAATGTACCTGTTGCCTGAGGCACTTGGTGGGTCTAGGAGACCAACAATGTCAATCCCTACCCTCTCAAAGGGAGTCCTAACCACTGGCAGTGGTATCAAGGGATCCTTTGGCTTGCCCCTGCCTAACCACTGGCCAGGCAGGTGACACAGGAGTTGCAAAACCCATTGACTTTCTCTGACATGTGGGGTCAGTAGAAATGGTTGACCAGCCTGTTTCAAGTCTTGGTCTGTCCCAGATGTCCGGCTAAGGGAATATCATGGCTTAATGTTAGGAGGAACTCTCCATACTTCTGGGAGACCCCCACTCTCCTGGTTGCCCCTGGTTTGGGGGCCATTGCTTCCATGTAGATAGCTCCATCCTCCCAATAAACATTGTGGAACCCACTGGTATCCCCTTTTTCGTGCCTGGCGGCAGTCTGCCTTAGGCCCTCAAGAGTGGGACGCTCTCTTTGTCCCTGGCACAGTTCCTCTCTGGTGGGTCTACCTGTCCCTTGCAGTTCTGCCAAGTCAGCCAGGGCTTGCAGGGGAAGGGGCTCTCCCTCAGAGGTCAGATCCTCCCCCTCAGGTTTGTATTCTTCCTGACTCTCTGTACTTGTTTGGGCTGGTAAGCCTGACCCAGTGCCCTTTCTCTTCTTCTTGGAGGCTTGTCCTATTGTTCCAGGGTCCAAGTGTCCAGCACTTCCTTGTTGTGCTGTCTGTGACCTGGTCACAGCACACACCCATTCAGGGAGGAGCAGCACCTGTCCATGGCCCCTTCTTTCCACCTCAGGTGCTTCCAGATAATTTCTCAGCAAACATTCCACTGGGAGGGATGGAGCTACTGCTACCTTCTCCAGTCACACCTCCCCATTCCAGGCTCACCATGGCCCTGGGATGGAGTTTGGTTCTGCTATCTGGATAAGTTACTTGGTGGAAGACACTACGTAAGACATGCAGTGGAGAAACCAGATTTTCTGTGACCATTGTCACACTGGCTACTGTACCTCTCAATGCTTCCACCTCAGTCCTATTAACTTTAGGCCTCTGCCTATACTTCTCTATGCTGGGAGGTAACGTGGCCATAGTTGCAATGTCCACTCCACCCACGGACACTAAGGTGGCCTCTGTGTACCCTAATCCCAGCCCTTGGCCACGTTCTACCCCTACACCTGTAATCCCATGGGACTGCCCCCAGTGGGTGGCTTCTTGGAGTGGATAGAATCCCCTTTTTTGTGTCCAGGTTAATGACACTCACAACACTTGCAGGACTTAGCAAGCACCTGAAACTTTCCTGCCTTAACAGGATCATAATTCCTTCCCTGGCACCCCTTCCCCTAAGAAGTGGCATTGCTCGGGGCTCCCCCACCCTGAGAAGGTTTTGGGGACTCTTGTGAGGACTCCCTTCTTCTGGTCAGCCCCTAGGGGTTTCTGGTTAACCGCAGTTCTTAACCGGTCGCCTGCTGCCTTCCCCAGCTCTCGGGGGTTGGTCAACTTAGAGTCTACTGAATATTGGTGGAGCTTCTATTGGGCACAATTAATCAGAAGATGCTCCCTTATAACCAAATTGCAAAGCCCCTCAAAGGAACTTCCCTTGTTGCACTGTATCCAGCCCTCTAGTGCCTTAACTGAGATGTCCACAGAATCAACCCATGACTGGACCTGTCTTCTGGGTATCCCTAAACTTAAGTCTATATTGTTCTGGGGTCAGAACAAAAGTTTTATTTAAGCACCTCTTCATAGTAGGGAATGAATCTGCCTCCTCCCCACTTTAGATAAGAAGCCTAGTCCTAGTTGGAGAGCAACTCCCATAGAAGTGAACCCCAGTATTGAGGCTTAACTCTCCTTATCTGGAGGGCCCTCTCAAAGGTCCCGAACCATTTATCTATATCATCCCCCTCTACATAGGCAGGAACTACCCCCTTGCGTAGTCTGGGACAAAACTCCCCAACCATGGACATCTCAGCTTCTCTGTCACTGCCACCATCTCTTTTCTCTTTCCTTGCCCACTTTTTATTTTCTAGGGCCAGCTTCTCTGCCTCCACAGCTATATGTGCTAGCTGGGCCTCCAGCTCTCTTTCTCTAAGGGACAGGTTATTTCCTTCTGAAGGGAACCGCTTCCCCCAACTAGCTTTGGGTATGGCCCTGGTAACACCATGCAGTGAGGACCAGTCTTCCTCATCCTCACTAAGTCTCAGATGCCCTCCTTCCCCTGAGTGGTAGGAGCTAGCATCCTCCCCTTCTTCCTCCCCTGGAGCTTCCTCTGTGTCTACCTCTTGGGCCTCAGCCCAGGCTGTCAGGGATTTAATCAAAACATTTTTCATGAGGTTAGTGGCTGCAGGCAACCCACTCTCAGTACACAACCTCCTAAGCTGGACTACTGTCATTGAGTGTAGGCTAGCCAGATCAAGCTCCATGGTTCCCAAGTTTTGTTTCAACAAAAACATTTGCAAAAATTAGAAAAAGGAATTTAGAAAAAGCACATAAATGTGAATAATTGAAATTAATCCAAATTAAAAAGCGTTACTTAATACTGTAGTGTGATACTAAACACAAGTACTGGATCCCTCCACTGGACACCAAAAATGTTGGAAAGTGGATTATTGGTAAGGGCAGGTACGTACCTACACTTAGCAATAGGCCACTAACCCCCACTAGGTTCAGTTAGATCTCAATAAATTAACCCAGCTCAACCCTTGGTAGCATGGCAACGAGCAACAAGGCTTAACGTAGGAGACAAAGGCCCACATTATGACACTGGTGGTAAATAATGAATACCGCTGTGCTGACTGCCACCACCATACCGCCCCAGAGGAGGACATCTGTCTGCCAGATAATGACACATACATATAAAGCCAATAGAAAACAGCCACAATTACAAATCCACCAGACCCACTGTACGTGATAAACTGTCTGTACTACCACCCATGCCTTTACGCCACCAATACAAAGCCCTCCAAATAATGACCCACAAATCACCACAACAGACATTAAATTGTGGTAAACCATTTGCGGTGAACACCGCCGCCATGCATATGGCCACCCAAATACAAAACAAGACAACAATGGCCAGAACAAAAAACCCACACCTGACACAAATACACACACCCAACACACCTACCAACAGTATTATAAAACACACACCCACATCATACACAATCCTTTGCTAACATGACAAGACAGCTACACTTTGCGACAACAATCCAAAAGAGAACTGCACACGCATATCACAACTACCAATTAATCCGACATGCACCACACACCCCACCAAATCACACATCACCCTCTGTACAACCTACACACACAAAACAAAACACCCATGTCCCGACAAAGGCACCCCCATTTCACTGATGAGGAGTTGCGGGTCATGGTTGAAGAAATAGTCAGGGTAAAGCCACAGCTGTTTGGAGTACAGGTACAGCAGATATCCAATGCCAGGAAAATTGAGCTATGGTGGAGAAACTTGGACAGGATGAACGTCGTGGCACTACATCCACACGACATAAGGAAAAGGTGGAATGACCTATGGGGAAAGCTGCGTTCCATTGGAGCAAGGCACCAGCTCGCCATCCAGAGGACTGGCGGTGGACCCCCACCTCCTCCCCCACAGCTGACAGCATGGGAGGAGCAAGTCTTGGCAATCCTGCATACTGAGAGACTCACTTGAGTAGCCGGAGGACTGGACACTGGTGAGTCAACATTTACTACCTATCACCCCCTGTAGGAGGCTGGCCTGGTTTGTAGTGGGAACCTTGGGTACTTACACCCTACACCAGGTTCAGTTATCCCTTATTAGTGAAATGTAGTAGTGCTCTAGCAGCTTAGGCTGATAGAGGTAGCTATAGCAGAGCAGCTTAGGTTGAACTAGGAGACATGCAAAGCTCCTGCAATACTACTTATAGTTACATAGTCCTTTTAAACAAGTAAAGACAATACTCAGTGTTACCAAAAATAAATGTAGTTTATTTGGGTGACACAAGGCCAAAAATATCTTCGAGGCAGTACTCCTTCTGGAGGTAAATATTATACACAATATATACACTAGACACCAAAATAAGGTAAGTAATTAGACATAGCATAGCACAAACAATAGGAAATGCTATAGAATGCAAAGGGAGAAAATAGGTCTAGGGGAAACACAAACCATATACTAAGAAAGTGGAATGCGAATCACAAATTCCCCCCTAGACAAGTGTAGTGTGTAGAGAATTGCTGGGAGAGTAAGAATACAGCAAAGGTAAGTAAAATACCCCACCCCAGAGCCCAGAAAAGCAGGAGTAAAGTACTGCACATTTCCTTAGGACACACTACAAGTCGTGATTAGAGTTATTGCAAGAACCAAGCAAGACTTCAGACAACAAATGGTGGATTCCTGGACCTGATGATCTGCAAAGGAAGGAGACCAAGTCCAGAATTTGAAAAAAGTTCCTCTAAGGACAGGAGCCCCTGCCAACACAGAAGAGGGAGCAAAAGAAGAGTCCCCGGTTGGACGAAGACTGCAGAAATGCACCCATGGAAGATGTCATCAGGTTCCTGCATAATGCACTGGATGTCCCATGAAGAGAAGTTGGATGAAGGTGAGTTTTGGTGCTGGATTCCTCCAACAAGCTTTGGTTCCAGCAAAGTCAAGTTTTCCCTCAAAGTGGCACTGTCTGGACTCAGGAGGGACCTGGGGGCCTCAACTCTGTGTGGGGAGGAAGAGGGGGCTCTCAGCACTTTAGAGAGCCCTCAGAACACCACATAGCACCCACAGGAGACCCAAGACATCAGGACAAAGGAGGTGTAAAATGCAGTTGGTGCAGCACTACAAAGGATGGCCCACTCAACCGGAGAACAACTCAGCGAGTTGAGCGTCGCAGGATGGAGTGCTGGGGACCAGGGCCAGGCTGTGCATGAAGGAATTTTGCAAATATTGCACAGAGGCCTCAGGAGGTGAAGAAGACATGGTGCCCAGGGGTACTGTCGTTCTTGGGGAAGGTAAGGTCTTACCTCCTCCAAATTGGGACAGCAGGACCTCTGGACAGTTTTTGTCGAGAGGTTCCACCCTCTGTGTTCCAAGGAGCACGCTCGTTGCCAGGAGAGGAGTCCAAGAGAACCAGTCGTCAAGTTAAAAGGTGCCTGCTTGAGCAGGGGAGTGACTCTGTCACTCCATGGGAGATTTCTTATGTCCTTCTGGTGCAGGGTGAAGACAGGGTGTCCCCAGAGCGTGCACACCGTGGGAACTGTTGCAGTTGCTGGCTGGAGCTGAAGTTGCAGAAGAAAAGTAGCCCTTCTGGATACTTTGCTGCTGTTACAGCGGTTTCTGGAGCAGACTGAGGTTGATCCGATGTCAGAGGATGAAGTAGTAGTTGCAGAGGCTTCCTGCTGGAAACTTCCAAGTAGAATCTGAAAAGAAACCCACAGGAAAGACCCTAAATAGCCCTGAGAGGTGGATTGGCTACCTTATCAGGTATGGACCTATCAGGAGGGGTCTCTGATGTCACCTGCTGGCACTGGCCACTCAGGGGCCTCTAGAGTGTCCCCACACCTTGCAAAGCAAGATGGCTGAAGTCTGGGACACACTGGAGCAGCTCTGGGCCCCACCCCAAGGGTGGTGATGGACAGGGGACAGGTCACTCCCCTTTCCTTTGCCCTGTTGCATGCCAGAGCAGGGACTGGGGTTCCCTGAAATGGTGTAGACTGGCTTATGCAATGAGAGCACCATCTGTGCCCTTCAAACCATTTCCAGAGGCTGGGGGAGGCTACTCCTCCCCATCCTGTAACACCTATTCCCAAAAGAAGATGGTGTAACACCCTGCTCCAAAAGGAAATGCTTTGTTCTGCCTTCCTGGGACTGAGCTGCTCAGACCCCAGGACAGCAGAACCCTGTCTGTGAGGTGGCAGCAGCTGTAGCTGCAGTGCAAGCCTCATCGATCTGGTTTGGAAGCACTGGGGGTCCATGGTGGAGCCCCCAGGATGCATGGAATTTGCTCCCCAATACCAGATTTGGAATGGGGGTAAAATTCCATGATCTTAGACACCTTACATGGCCATATTCAGAGTTACCATTGTGAAGCTCCATATAGGTATTGACCTATATGTAGTGCACAGGTGTAATGGCGTCCCCGCACTCACAAAGTTCTGGGAATTGGCCCTGAACTATGTGGGGGCACCGTTGCTAGTGCAAGGGTGCCCTCACACTTAGTAACTTTGCACCTAGCCTTCATTAAATGAAGGTTAGACATATAGGTGACTTATAAGTTACTTAAGTGCAGGGAAAATGGCTGTGAAATATTGTGTGCCTTATTTCACGCAGGATGCAGTGGAAGTCCTGTCAAAGGGTGTGTCTGAGCTCTTTAAGTTGGCAAAGGAAATGCTGCAGCCCATAAGGATCTCCTGGAACCCCAATGCCCTGGATACCTAGGTACCATATACTAGGGACTTATAAGGGGGGTCCAGTGTGCAAATTGAAATTGGTAAATGAAGTCACTTGCCTATAGTTGCAAATCTAAAAGCAGAGAGAGCATAAGCACTGAAGTTCTGGTTAGCATAGCCTCAGTGACACAGTCAAGCACTACTGACAACACACAGATTAGGCCACAAACTATGAGCACTGGGGTCCTGGCTAGCAGGATCTCAGTGAGACAGGCAAAACACACTGACATATAGGGTTTTCACTATGAGCACTGGGGTCCTGGCTAGCAGGATCCCAGTGTCACAGTAGAAACACACTGACACACACTCACAAACAGGCCAAAAGTGGGGGTAACCATGCTAGAAAAAGGCTACTTTCTCACCCCTCATATCTGCATGCCACCATGACCCCTCACCCTGACTCCCATCACCCCACTCCACCCCGCACAGTGCACCACCCCAATTAACAAACCTAAATGCCAAGCACTGCATGCCATACCCACTGCATGTGCAACCCTCCCAACTCTGCATGCACACCCACCACCAATGCATGCACAGCATGGAGAACTAACAATCCCATAATCCATCTCCATACACAACCAAAGTTGGGAGGACAACAGCAATCACATAGGGAAAGCTAGTAATGCTAAATATGTCACTGACATGTACCATAACACATCACTTAAATCCCCACAGGTGCCCCAGTCAATGTAAGTGGTGAGGAGGTGCCACAGCTACCCAGTTCCCAACCAGAAGATTCCCCCAGTGATGACATTAACTCTGGAGCTCTGGATCTGGATGAACTCCCTTGCTCATAAGGAACCACTGGTCAGCTGGCTACCCCAGCCCACACTCAGTCCACTACAGAGCCTCCCTCCTCAGAAACCAACACCACAGCAGTCATCCCCAGACCTCTGTCCCCAGGACACATTAATCAGTAGTGTGCCCACCTGTACAGGGACACCAGTCCACACCTCACAGGCAAGACAATGAAGGTCCTGGGGTCAGTGGGCACACTATTCAGGGGACACAGGCAGAGGGGGCAGGGACAGTCGGAGGACAGCTGTGATCTGGGGAAGGACAGGCCTAGGGAACCGACTGCCCAGGAGGCACTCACTAATGTCCTGGGGGCCTACCAATAAGCTCAGGACAAGATGGGTCAGGTGATGAACATCATGCAGGAGAACCAGTGGCTGAAGGGGGAACACCACCCCCAAAGAAGAATTGCAGGGGAGCTGGATGGCATGTCCAACATCATGAGGGACTACACAGCACACCAGTGGACCCATTCCACTAGCGGGTGTACTGAGCAGCCCTCCACATCTACTGCAGCTAGTGGACAGGAGGCCCTGCCACAGGACCCACAGGCCACCAGCACCCCCCGTAGAAGGTGAACCACCCCACAAACGGTCCCTGAGACCCAGACAGACGCCAGAGACAGTTGCCAAGACCAAGACCACTGACATAAAATGAGCCCCTCCTGAATGTCCCAGTTGTGTTCCACTGTGTCACCTTGTCCACTTTGAACTGCCATTGCTCCCCTTCCTATGGCCCCTTGGACACTGGACCTGTGCTAAAAACAGACTGGCCCACCATGCTGGACTATTCCCAACCATCAACCCACTCTATCACACTTTGCATTGTATACAAATTTTCAATAAACTCCCTTGGACACAACTTGAGTAACTGCTTTATCTGAAGGTAATGTACAATGTATTGAACTGTAATGAAGTGCATGATCCTGTATAAATGTCCAGTAAGATGTTGATCCATCCTACAAATGTGCATCAGCAGTCTATACACATCACAGAAACATCTGCAATAAGGGAAGGCATAGGTGACAGTAAGGTGGGATGCAAAGTTGATGACCGGCATTATGCTACACCCATACAGCACAACACTGAAACTGAGACATTTTTAGTTCAAAAGTCTTACCTGAGTGTCATTGGAAGTACTGATGGATCATATGTGTCCTGTTGTCCACACCCTCCTCCTCACTGGCATCAGTGTCCACTGCTGCCACACCTGCATTGTCATCCCCCCTCCTCCTGCAGATAGGGCACATGACGTCTGAGGGCCTAGTTGTGCAACATGCAGCACACAACAACAATCCTGCAGACCTTCTCAGGGGAGTAGCATAGCGATCCACCTGTCAGATGGATGCACATGAACCTGGCCTTCAGGAGACCAAAGGTCCTTTCAACAATCCTCCTGGTACACCCATGAGCATCATTATACCTATTTTCAGCCCCTGTTCCCGGAATCCTAACAGGACTCAGGGGCCAGGACAGGTTTGGGTAGCTGGAATCACATGGAAGAAGTGAGGGACACACATTAGCCCTACACAATCGCATGGGGTATGACTCCTGAAGGCATACACTGACATACATTGGTTGGGGACTCAGGCTCACCTATAAGCCACACTCTGTGCCTCTGTAGTTGTGCCATCAGCTGTGGGACACTGCTATTCCTGAGGATAAAGGCATCATGCACCGACCCAGGATACTTGGCAGTGACGTGGGGGATGTACCGGTCGGCAAGGCACAACATCTGGGCATTGAGTGATTGGAAACTCTTTCTATTCCTGTACACTTGTTCATTGGCCCGGGGGGGGGGGGTGGAATAAGGCAATATGGATCCCGTCAATGGCCCCAGTAACATGTGGAATATGTCCCATTGCATAGAATCCAACCTTCACAGTGGGTAAATCATCTACCGGGGGGGTGTGATGTAGCTGCACATGTATTTGAGCAAGGCTGCCAAAACCCTTGCAAGCACAATAGAGAACAGTGGTTGTGACATTCCTGCAGCCAAGCCCACTGTCACCTGGAAAGAGCCAGTTACCAGGAAATAGAACACTGAGAGTACCTAAATAAGAGAGGGGATTACTGTTGGGCAACGGATAGCAGGAAGTAGATCAGGCTCCAATTGTGCACACAGCTCTGTGATTGTGGCCCTATCCAGACAATAGCTGAGTATGATGTGCCTCTCTTCCAGTGTAGCCAAGTCCACAGTGGGTCCCTACACGGGTGCTTGCCTCCTCTTCCTATTCCTCCACAGTGGTTGGAACGTAAGGGACCCAAAATTAAGAAGGGAGTGACAACAGGAACCATGAGCACACTACAGCAGTGTACACAGAGCATGCTTGTATTTTGGACACTGGAATTGTCTAGGTGTGTACATTCGACTACAATGACACACTTTTAAATCTGTACATGTGTACTAGCATTAGAAAGTGGCAACCACCTGTCCTGTATGGCGGGAGAGGGTCTGCACCGCCGTGCAATTCCTAATTGGCTAACATGGCCCTCTATGGAGTATGGGAAGCAATGATGATCACCGCCAGCGGCGACAGTGTTCCCCGTGGCAGACGTGACTGTAATTTTCTTTCTACCACTTCACCTGATTCCTGACTTTCCTCAGGACAACATCACCACTGCATGTGGTGCTGTGACCTGTGTCTGGAACCTGCCATGGCACATGCAACAGGGGAAAGGGCCCCAGCCTTCACATCGGAGGAGTTGGAGAGGCTTGTGGATGGGGTCCTACCTCTGTATGGGCAGTTGTATGGACCTTCAGACCAACAGGTGAGTACACCATGGATATGTTACATGAGACATGGCAGCATGGAGATGTTTGTGTGTGCTGGCAATGTGTCATTTGGGCGGTATGGCTGGTGGCAGTGTTAATGCAGAGATACGGGTCATGTGTGTGCCTGATGAGTGGCAAATGCAGTTTGTAGGCCATATGTGTGACAGGCTGGATTGTCTGGTTCATGGTGTGCCACTGTTTGTGTTTCCTCTGCAGGTCAGCGCCCATCAGAAGAAGGGGTTGTGGTGTGCCATTGCCAAGGACGTGTGGACCCTGGCGGTCTATGGCAGGCAGAGCACCCACTGCAGGAAAATGGTGGGAGGACCTGAGATGCTAGGCCTGGAAGACCGCGGAGGCCCAGCTGGGTACGGCTTCCCAACAAGGTAGGGGTGCCCATCGGAACCTGACTCCCCTGATGGCTGGCATACTGGCTGTGGCCTACCCAGAGCTGGATGGGCACTTGAGGGCATCACAACAGCCACAGGGGGGTGAGTACAGTTTGTTCGACAACCATCTTTGTTGCCTGGCATGGGATTTGGATGCAGGGTACTAGTCGGGGGATGCCCCAATATGCTAGTTTAGACATTTCTGCGTGTTCCAGCTTAGGTTAATTTGGTGAAATGCATGATTTTGGTAGCTAGGTAGCTGGCTTTCCATGGTGGACAGAGCTTAGTTGGTCCCAGCTGGTGTGCAGATGGCAGTGTTTGGCTTCTACCTGCTGTGGTACCTTGCCAATGGTATGTCAGTATAGTCCATACTGCCTAGTCTCAGTCTCAGTGTGTGATAGTGATGTGTATGCCATCTGTGCTGTTAGTGCTGTTGTTGACCCTGTGCTCCCTTTCTTTCTCCCCCCTTTTCTCTTGTCATCATGTCCATGTGTGCATGAGGAGGAGCACCGGCCAATGAGGGAGCTGCAGCCCACGGTACCCAGGAGGCAGAGTCCACTGATGCCGACGGGACCAGTGGGACGGAAGACGAGGGGAGCACCATGGCAGGGACAGGAGCTGACACCACTGACTTTGATTCCTCCTCTGATGGGAGCTCCCTGGTGCTGGTGGACCCCTCTGGACCACCTCAGCTACAGGTCCTACCGCCACCCCTTGTACCAGCACCACCCTCTCAGTAGCCCCCCACCAAGTTGCTGGCGCCTGCTCACCCAGGAGGTTGAGCATCTCCTTCACCCCAGGCACCTCAGGCCCTGCCCCAGTCACCTCTGCTGCCCTCAGCGAGGAGCATATTGACCTCCTGAGATCCATCTCTGTATGGCTGTCAACCATAATGAATGCCATCAAGGGTCTGGCATCCCAGATGCAGCAATGCAATGCTTCCTGGTAGGCATTCACGGTGGCTTGGTGGCCCTACAGAGATTGTTTCAGGCTCCGGCCTTTTGACTAATGGCTGCCATTGTCTCTGTTTCTTCGTCCCCCCTCCAACTACCACTTTCCAGTCCCAGTCTCCTCACCCCAGCCCATCCCACAGACACATTCAGACAAACTTGCACACAAAACATCACACAGAACTCGCATAGACAAACACAGGCAGCACACTTCAGTCGACAAGCACTCACACAGCCAACATTCCGATGCACACAAATCGTCCACTGCCTCCACTGTCTCCTCTCCTCCCTCACAGTCACATCCACACTCACACCTTCATGCACTACATCAACAGTCCTTGAACCTGCCACCTGCACAACCTTGCCCACAATCACCACAACAGCAGACCAGCAGACATGCAGCCCACACACCACATGTGCAGTCACCACCATCACCACCTCATGCAGCACAACCACCTCACTTGCGACACCACCACAACATCCATCCACATGTCCTGTTTGCCCTCCCCCACCCTGTCTGCCTCTCTTCCAAAGACTTACAAACACTCGCACTCAGACCCCCAACAGCCATCCACCTCACACACGCACACTGTCCATGCACCTGCTGCCAATATGTCATATTATGGTAGAATTAATGTTTTCTAGTGCATAGAAACAAAAAGTACCAACCTGGTCATCTGGTCACAACTTGACCGGGGCAAAGTCAAAGTTTCAGGCCGGCCGCGATGAAGCCATGCTCGGCTACAACAAGTGGGAGGCCTCGGTCAAAAGTTTACCTTCGGACTTAGACGTTTTCTTGAATATTCTCTTCAGCGGGACGAAGTCACAAATCCGATCCAACCTCCCTGTAGCCCCCTATGGATATGCGTCACAGGAAACCTCGCTGAAGATTTCTACGTTCGGACTTAGATGATTTTTTGGGATGAAAATCTTTGTCTGGGCCAAAGCTGAATCTTGATCCAACGTCCTTGGAGCCCTCCTAGGATACGCTGCACAGGAAGTTCCAGTCAACTTTTTATCTTCATACGTAGTCACTTTTTGGGAGTTTTTTCTTTCCAATGACGGATGACCCTCCACAGCAAGCCGATATCAAGTCGATGTCATCAGATTGCCTTTCCAGGAGACACCAGTGAAATCCTGGAAGTCTGGAGTTCCAGAGCTTTTCAGCGGGATGGATCTGCAAGTCAGGCCGGGTTGCAGTTAACGTAAGCCTGCTTGACTCTCGAGGGCTGGTTCCTTTATGGAGCTTTTTATAAGAAGTTCCTCAATCTTCTCAAAACGTCTGGATCTTTTTCCAGAAGGTCTTTGAATGTCTTTTAGGAGTCTGCAGCTCACTCCAAGCTTCCAGAAGTTCTGAGTTCTCCTTGACAGTTGGGGCTCCAACTCCCAGAATGCACCTGGCTCAAACTCCAAAATGACCACAAGACAGTGGTCAGCTGGTCAGTTTCTTCAGGAATGGATGCGGGCACAGAGGTCAGCTATTTATCACCTGTAGCAAGCAGGTCCCTTCTGGAACCAGTTGAAGGCGGACAAAGTCCTTTTTGTGGTGAAGCCCAAGTGTGCAGCTGGTGCAGTCCTTCAGAGTGCAGTGTCCACGTGCAGGTTAGGGGTCTAGCAGGGTAGTCCTTCTTCTTCTGATGTTCTTCCTTGTAGGGCTCTGAAGTGTGGGTGTAGCTCTGCCATATTTATCCTTGATCCTGGGTGGAAAGCAAGGGGGTCCTGGTTGTCCAATCACAGGCAGGCTCCCTCCCCCTTTGATGACCACTTCCTGGGAAGTGTGGCAAAAATCAACCCAAGCGAGCAACATTCTTCAAAAATCCAATGACTGAAAGTTATTTTTTGCAGTTAGATCTAGCAGACCCCACCACCTGGTGTGGCTTAAAATCCAAGACACACCCCTCTCCTGCCCTCTCCTAATCTAATCAAGAGGGCACCTAATTGCCTGGGGTTGCAGGAAGAGGGGGAGGTCCTGAGCTGCTCCAAATGTCCTTCCCTGTCTTTGAAGACCAGTTTGGCTCCTCTCCCCCATCCCGTTTCACCATCTGCTGAGGCAGATCTCCTCCTCCAGGCACATCCTTTGTGTTCCGCCCAGGACACTTCACACCTCATCAAGGCAGCCTAGCCAGGCTGCAAAAGACTGGCCAATCAGAGAAGGGCACTACAGAGCTGAAGTTGGCAATTTTAAAAACTCTTTGCCCGAAGTAGTTATATTAAATCCAACAATTTCAAGTTGTGGGATTTACTATAACAATTAAGTTGATACCAAACGCAAGGTATCTGACACTCATGGGGACTTAGTTAATTAAAATAAATTATCCCCATTTTAGCCTATGGAGGCCATTCACTATAGTGAGAGAAAAACAGATTTGGCTAATTTACCTCATCAGGGCTTATAAAACAATGTATACATGACATTCAACTCTAGGGGCAAATAGTGTACACCTTAGGGGGGACTTAAATGTAAAAAAGGAGGTAGTTTAAGACTTTGGAAGTACTTTTAATTCCAAAGTCAAATTTGCGCATAACTTTAATTTAAATTAGCCAGAAAGGCAGGCCTGCCTTTAAAATGACACCAGGCACCTCAGCAGTGTACTTATGGGTGCACTAACTATGCTGGGGTCTCTCAACCTACATGCCCTACCATATACTAGGGACTTATAGGTAGGTTGATACTGCCACTTATAATTAGCCTAATTTGCATATCCTCTGTACACAGAGCACTGGCCCTGGGACCGGTAAGTAGTACCCAGGGCCGAGCCAAAAGTCAGTTATAACCAGTATCTGTCCAAAACGTTTGGGGGTGACCAGGGCAAAAAGGAGGACATTCCTACAATTATCCATTCACAAGTATGCATGCATACACTCACCAATCACAAGCACATACAAATGCACACACCTATTCACAGCATGCACACACAAAAACACATAAATTCATGTATACACACATGGAGCAAACACTAAAAAAAACAAAAAACCTACCAGGCTGTCATAATGTTCTCAGGTTGAGGGAGGGAGGCCTCAGTGGTTCCTGGAGTTTTGGGCTGCTGTCTTCTTTCATTGGTTGCTATGGGTTAGCCAATGAAAGGAGGCAGCAGTTTCTTACTCAACACAAAGTGTGATGAGGTCTGTGAGACTGCTAACCCCATCTCACTCTGTGAAGAGGCGTCACTGATGGACACTCGGCCCTGGGCACTTCAGGGCCTAAAAATGAGGCACCAAGGTCCAAATCTATCTGTAACACATCCCTCATCATGAGGAGGAAGACCTCCAAGTGCTTTGCCGACTGAGGTGGTCAGGCCCACAGGACTGTAAAATCTTCAGCATGGCAGAGTTCAGTTAAGACAGTCAGGAGCCTGCACATTTAGAGCCTGTACAGGGCCTGGCTGCCTGACTTGAACATGAAGAGTGTCCGTCAAGCTGATCTTTGTTTGTAAAAAAGGTGGGGGTGGATCCCCTCCACCCTTAAACAAAGGTTCTATAGGCTCTTGTGTTGGTTACTTGGCCTAATCTGGTTTGTATTGAGGGTGCTACTGTTTCATCATTCGATTTTTTTTTTCATTCCCCTTCAATCATTTACCATTTTCATTCCTCAGTAGGGTCTGTAAATGGTTTTTAATGGGTCACACTGTGACACTTGCTATGTGTAGTAGAGGTCACCTGGGTGTACAATGGGTTATTTATTGCGTTGTGTGATGGTGAGTCAGTGGTCCCTAATTGAGGTCACTTTGGTGTGGTGCAGGGTGGCTAGCCAAAACCTGAATTTGGAAATGACTTTACATGGAGTAATATATGGTGGGAGGAACATGGTTTGTATACAATGCTGCACTGGACTGTTCATTGGAAATGCACAAATGGAGACAGAGAAGACCACCTCTCACCGTATGACCAAACACAGATCAAACTGCAGCCATTTGTCTAGTCTAATAGCATTCCAAATATTTAATCAGCAAATACTCTGGTAATCTTTTCTCCTCTGCCTAAGAGCAGCATGCCTCAAGTGTGTAATCAACATGCGAAGGAGGGGTGCCTCAGTTGGCTGTCCTCGAAAAAAACTAATGATGCTCCACAGCTGCTCACCTCAGGTGTGAGTATCCAGGAAGCCTGGTAATTGAAGAACCACAGTGAAATACCCACATGTGGAGCGTGTGAGCATCTGGATTCTGGGTCCAACTAGAGCCGAAGCAGTCCCATTTCAAATCCACCCATGATTGGACATGCTTGTGGTTCTTCTGGGAACATTTATAAAAGCACAGAGAAGGACCAAGACAATGGAAAAGGTCACTCTGTTGCCTCCCTCCATTAAGAACATGGGATAGCATCTAGGACAGAGAGAGGAGATTGTGGCAATATTAGAAGAAGGAGATAGACTGCCACAAGCTGAGAGAATCAGCCAAAATGCAGGTGCTTTTTGTGTTCTACCTGTGTCTTTAGTCAGGGTTGCAATTCCTACTCATCTTTAATTTTCTTTTGTCCGAGGTGACCTGTAAATTTATGTTCAATCAACAGCATTACCTTTTTATTTTTATTTTAAATTTCAATCACTGTTGTGAGCGTGCCTAAGTATTATAGCATTTCTTTACACCATTTCCGTTTGTGTCTAAAACATAAACATCCCATCCTGCTCAGGCAGACCGCATCACTGAAGCAGTTCAGGAAGGACCTCAAGACCTGGCTCTTCGACTGAGCAGCATGCCAACATACAGCGCCTTGAGACCCTATGGGTGATTAGCTGCACTCTACAAATCCTTGATTGATCCTGCAGCTCAGTCAAGGAAGGACACCATTGCACATCATATGAAAACCCACACTTTTTGTAGATGTATTATACGTTCGGCTGAGTTTATTATTCTGAATGTACTACTATCATTTCCATTGATGTTCATCCAGTACGTTTCTAGTAATCGTTCAGTTTATTGTATTCCCTTACGTGTGTGAACATTACCTCATAATTCCTTGAAATTCTAATTTACATGTTTTTTTTCTAGAAAATTCATAATACCACTGACACCATAGAAAACCTGACTGCAAGAAATATAACTGATTACATTCTGAAAACGTACCAGAAATTCTACAAAGTCAGGTGAGTTAGTTCTGTCTTTGATCTACGAGACACATCGTTTTACGAAAAGTTTTTCACAAATGTCAAACACAGACTATCCTTGTAAAAAACTAATCTCTAAGTCTCAAATAGGTTTATTTTCGTCCTCAGCAATTTCCCCCATTTGTACTATTATAACAGAAAACACATGTAATATAAAAAAAGCAACAAAGATGAAGTCAGAAATGCTACTATTCACTGCTTGATAAGTTATGTTTTAGAAAAGTGGTTCCCGACATGTGGTCTGGGGACCCCTAGGGGTCCGCGAATCCTTCTCAGGGGTCCGCGATTGCTTAGAAAAAATAAATAATGTTAACAGATTAGGTCGCCAGCTTTCAGTACTGACTCTGTAGGGGTGTTCACCTGATTCCAATAATGATTCAGTGTTGATCCACGGGCTCTAGTAATGATAAAGTGGGGGTCCACAGATGTCAAAAGGTTGGGAACCACTGTTTTAGAACATAAGGCAAGGAAGCACTTTGCATTACTTTGTATTGCAAGATGCAAGATGGCTTTGTATGGTTGTGTCCGGCTATGCTATAAAAGTGACACAATCCCAGAGCAAAACCTTTTAGTAAATGTGCCCCTCATTATCTCTCTGTGGTATCTATTTCTGGTCTAAATTAATTAATGTGAATGACATACAGGTGAATTCACGTCTTTGAGCATATATCAAATGTCCAGTTTTCCAGGCGATAGGAGATAAATATTCAGTTCACACACAGCTTGTTTAAGGAAATAAAAGAAGGAAGAAGTAGGAAATTCAAAGCCGAATCTTTATAGGCAAAAAAATTCACGTTTGCTGCCTCAATACAATGTTCACTTGAAACATATACAATCTTCTGGGGTATTCTATTCTTTTAGCACCTCCACGCAAGGTAACCCCACCAGGCTCCAGGAGTTTGAGTCTTTTCTTTTTTTTAGCAAGTGATGCGAAGCAACAAATACTTTTTGCATGAATAGATACCGAAGACTCTAGTGAAAGGAGAACAGTGGCTCACCTGAATTAATACCTAATTCTGCTGTTTGTCTTTCTAAAGGTATGGCGGGCTCTCTGTCGGAGAGATAAACTCACAGGTGCAGATGAATTCCTCAGACATTGCATATTTAGTGGAGCAACTGAAAATTATGTTGAACATGTCAGAGGTGAGTGTGATCATTCTTTGTTGCAAACTTCGTATAGCATTCTACACGGTCAATCAAATACCACGGACAACGTTTTACAGTTTATTGACAACGGAAAATGGATTACATGTTACACAATTCTGCTGGTTCGCTTCCCATGGCCGTCGATTAGGGGTATTGAGTTGCAGGACATGCTTTGCTTGCACTGGCTTGTCTTGTACTACTTGCATGACTATGTACTCCTGGGTGCAGGGGATATGAAAGGAGTTCTTCGTTCAGGCCCTCGGGTATTGTTCACACTTATAATAAGAGACTAGACCACCCCGTTAGGTTGTCAAATGTCAGTAGCTTTTTTTTATTCAAACAACCATCAGCTAGAGAAATATCAGCAGCGGTCAATTCTCAAATTGAACTCGAGCACAATAAGCATTTTTTACGGTTGATGGATAAATACACACCACTGACGTAATGCTCATGAATTCATAATTGGCAGCTAGTTTGAATGATGCGGTAGCCTATATTTCCTACCGATGTCTATCCGTATATGGGCAGAAGTACGCAGGGTCATGAGTTTACATATATATATATATATATATATATAAATAAATATATATATATATATATATATATATATATATATATATGTAAAGCAGAGACACTGATGAAATGCTATGCATGAATGTAGTATGTGATGGCTATACAACTCCAGGGAAGTTTGCCCAGGTATCTTAGAGGATTTGTTTCTTAATTCCGGGAGAAAGGCAAAGTGGGATTTGGTTAAGAAACGTTCACAAGCAATGTGTATAATACCACTGAGCTGGATATCTGAAATAAGACACGGGGGGCTTATTTACAAGTCCCTAGCTCCACTGGAGGGTCACTTTCAGCAACGCTCCAGCGGCGCTGAGACCCTTTTTACATTTACAAGGCAGCACTAAGCCACTTTGTGTGGCTTAACTTTGCCTTGTAAATATGGCCCCCCAATACAGTTTTCTGCGTTAAAGGGGCGTGGAATGGGTGTTGCTGTGGGTGTTTCCATGCAACACCCATTTCTTTTGACACTGCCCCATATTTACGAGAAATTATAAACCTGAGGCAGTGCCAAAAACTAAGGACACGCCAGGGGTGGGGTTAGAGTGGCAGAATGAGTATTTTATTTCTCCTCATTTTTGCTTTTTCTATTTGTGCTGCAGAAGCACACATAGAAAGAGCAAAACTCCATTAATGATTGTTTAAGTGCAGGAAGGTGTCCTGTCCTGCACATAAACAATCATTAAATAATTATGATTTGCTGCTTCTCTGTGTGCTGCGTTATGCAGCACACATAGAAGTAACAAATCACCATTATTGATTGTTTATGTGCAGTAAGGGACACCTTCCTGCACATAAACAATCATTCTCTCCAAAGGAGGTACCCATGCACAATGGTGCAAGGGTGCCCGCATTGGTGCTAGGCAGCTAATTTTAATGCCAGCGCAGGAGGAGAGGAGAGAAACGTGACATATCTTGTAGATACAGCGCATTTCTGCCATTTCCTGGTGCAAAACACTTGCTGTTCCTCCCTGGCTCACTGTACCACAGGAGCTTGTAAATAAGCCCCGTGGTTTATAAAAAATATAGCACTGGAAAAAGAGGCCAACCTAGAAGGGAAGATTGCAATTTATGGTTGAGGAGGAATAGTGGGGAGAAGGCAGAATGGGTAGTCTCAATAAAAGACTAGACATTTTCTTTGACTAGTTTAGCTGCCAATGTTCCCTTGGAGCGTAGCACTGACTTCTGGCCAGGTGCATATGTGATCCCATTTGAGAAAGCCATTATCTTAAGTGTACTAAAAACACAGACAAACATTAGATCAAGAAGGTCTCAAATGTTTACAAAGAGATCATACAGCATGAATAAATCAGATAGGTTAATATACTTGTTGCTCTATTAACGGTAATATTTTGATCAGGATTTTTCTAAAAATTCAGGTAGTTGTACAAATATCTGTGCTATCTGACAGCAGGTAGAAAAGCATTGTGCATTTCAAGTCATGGGTTTTTGGTCCTAACCTAGCAGGTTTTAGGATATACAAATCTATAACAGATCCATGTCTGAACTTAAATTGGTTAGCAGCAAAAGTATGGTAAGCATAACAAATGGCTGTTAGTGGTCTTCAGAGACTGTAAACCTGTATTTGACTTGAGAGGTACTTTATATGGTCCACATTTAGTTATCTGGGAATGACCAGAAACCTTTCTCATATTGGAATACTTCATCCTACAGACAATTAGTTAGTTCAGTACTTGCCCCAAAATGAGCAAGGTTCCAGCAATGTTAAAGTGGCATCCATCCCAGCTGTGTGTGAAGAAAGCCTCTAAGCAAATACTGTTAATTTTCAAACCCATTCTTCACCTACTTTTTACTTTACTGCGAACCATTTCTTAGCTTGCCAATGTGCCTTACTATAAAAACTGCCCCACTGTGCTATGTACTGCCTAAAAGGTTCAGCTCCTTCCTTAGAGTTTTTCCTACTTTTTCTACTCCTTCCAAACCCATCCCACTTCAACCCACAGAGGGCAAAATAAATCTTTCAAACCATCTGGACACCTCTGCTCCTACTCCATGTAATTAATAGCTGTTCTATGTTTGTGATGTTATCTTTTCAAAGGAAAAAAGTGTTATAGATTCTATTACCAGACACAAATGGATTAGCCATTGTGTGTACTGATAGGAAGGACACTATACAAAAAGGCTTTTAAGCTGGTTAGTTGACCATCTATTCCCAGAAAGATTGGGTTTTGAAAAACAGAAAATACACCTGAGCCTAAAGGGGCCCAAATGAAATGAATGAACTAATGTTTAGGGAGATCATGTGAGAACTTGCAAATCTAATTTTAGGAGCATACCAAAATAAAAATTCAATATGCTGATTGATTTTATTTTTCATTAATTATCTGTATGCTATGAAAATTAGATTGTTGGACTTTTTCTAGCACAGGCCCCGGAAAATTGATTGAAGGACAAGTAACACTTTTAAAAGGCTGCTGCTGCAAAGATGACTTTGCTTTTTACTTTTTAATTGCAGCCCTGTCCTGTGCTGCTACATGGCTTTACGTAAGCACATGTTGCCCATGTTGACAGGCTTCGTTTTCTCTAAATGTAAGTGGATACAACTTTCTTTCATTGCTTGCATCCTGAATTCGATTTATTGGCAGCATGTGCCACCTGTGCACATTTTATTGTTGACCTATGTTGGAGCATTTTCATCCTTTGCAGGAAACAATGCTCAACGAGGTGAACAGATCTTTGAACCCTGCATAAGTATGTGGTAGAACCAATCAATAACATTTTAATACAACCCAATTAAATTATACAGTACAGTATGACTAATATGGCCATTCAGGGAAAACTCCAGTCAGGAATAAAGTTAAGGAGCTTTATTATAAACTTAAGCTCAGTGTCATGTTGATAATTCTAAAGACAAAGTTATAAAGATACTGAATCACCAAGGGTTGACCATGCAACAAAATAATTTCAGGCAAACTAACTTTAAGAGAACTACACATTCAACAAATACAATATAGAACATCAGTAAAATAACCTGATGAATGGAAAACAAGTGTTGCTGAGTTTTAATAGGCATTGAGGAAGTTCAAATCATCACAGTTCAACTTAGTTGGGCCAAGGAAAATCCCTACCATTTATTCAATCAGGGAATTACACATGTGGGGCACAACACATGTGGGCAAAATACAAAAATAGCAAAAAGGGCTAAAAGAATTTTGAAAAAGGTAATCTCGGGCATCAACTAACTAAAGTAGGCAAAAACTAAGCGTCAGTGTTAGAAATGGGGTCTTTGGTTTGCAGTCAGGTTACTCCCTGTCCAAGCAAGGACCCTCACTCTAGTCAGGGTAAGTCACACACAATCCAAATTATCTTCTGCCCACCCTCTTGTAGCTTGGCACTGAGCAGTCAGGCTAAACTTAGAAGGCAACGTGTGAAGTATTTGTGCAACAAATAATGCAATAACACAGTAGAACACCACACAAATACACCACACAGTGTTTAGAAAAATATATAATATTTATCTGATAAGATGCAAGTCAAAATGAATAAGGTGCAGTAAGTATATGTTGAAATATCACTGTAAAAATGATTTAAAGTGTCTTTAGTCTCTTAAAAATCAGCAAGTGTCTCTTGCAAGCACAAAGTACCTGGGTGGCGTTCAAATTCTCGACAAGGGACTGCAGAGGAGGAGATGCATGGAAAACGGGGAGGTGTGCGTTGATTTTTCCAGGCGCACACAGACAATGCGTCATTTATTTTCAATGCGGGGAAGTCCTTGCGTCGATGTCTGGCACGCAGGCTTGGATCATCTTAGGGTTGCAAGGTTTTCGGACGCCCCAGGAACGATGCGTTGAAATCTGGCACTTTCAGGACAAAGTCACAGGGGCCGCATGGATCCGGTGGGCGATGCGTGGAAATTTCTACTGCACGGCAGACACTGCGTCCTTTCATCTCAGGAAGTCAGGCTGCGTCATTCCGGCTGGGATTTGTGTCAATCCAGTGGACCGTGCGTCGAATTTCCGGTCCAACGCTGGTGTTGCATCGATCTTCTCCATGCAAAGTCAGGCTGCATTGTCTCGGTTCGGCTTGCAGTGAATTTCTCTCCGCAATGCTGGCTGTGCGTTGTTTCTTGCAGGCTGTGCATCGAGTTTCGGCGCACAAGGAGTTCTTTTGCAGTAATGAAGTCTTTTTGGTCCTGAGACTTCAGGGAACAGGAGGAAAGCTCTATCCAAGTCCTTGAAGAGCACTTCCCAGCAGAGCCAGAGAGCAGCAAGGCAGCAGGGCAACAGCAAGGCAGCAGTCCTTCTTAGAAAAGCAGTCATGTGAGTCCTTTGGGCAGCCAGGCAGTTCTTCTTGGCAGGTTGCAGGTCCTGGTTCAGGGTTTCTTCTCCAGGGAGTGTCTTGATGAAGTAGAATATCTACCTCAGAAGTGTCTAAGTTAGTAAGAGTATCTACCTCAGAAGTATCTAAGTTGGTAGGGTCAGAGACCCTGCTTAGATACCCAAATGTGCCTTTAAAGTGGGGGAGACTTCAAGAGTGGCTTAGAAGTGCACAAGGTTCCCTTTCAGATCCATCCTGTCTTGCCAGGGCCCTAGTAAAGGGGTGTGACAGCCCTTTGTGTGAGGGCAGGCTACTGTCCGTTTAACATGTAAGTGTCAGGCCTTCCACCCTCCTGACCAGAAAGACGCATTCAATATGCAGATGTGTGCAAGTGTGACTGAGCATCCTGTGTTTGGGGTTATCTGAGTGAATGCACAAGGGAGCTGTCAACTAAACCTTGCCAGACGTGGATTGTAAGGCACAGAAGAGTTTAAGTGTAGAGAAATGCTCACTTTCTAAAAGTAGCATTTCTAAAATAGTAATATAAAATCCAACTTCACCATTAAGCAGGATTTTGTATCACCATTCTGGCCATAGTAAATATGACCTGGCTACTTCTTTCAGATCAGATCTACCACTCACCCATTGTATGTATGGTAGCCCTAATGCTATCCTATGAAAGGAGCAGGCCTCACAGCAGTGTAAAATGAATTTAAGAGTTTTACACTACCAGGACATATGGAACACACATGTTCCTGTCCTGCCTTATACCTACATAGCACCCTGCCCTAGGGGCTACCTAGGGCCTACCCTAGGGGTGACATATATGTAGAAAAAGGGGAGTTCAAGGCTTGGCAAGTACTTTTAAATGCCAAGTCGAAGTTGCAGTGAAACTGCACACACTGGCACTGCAGAGGCAGGCCTGAGACATGGTTAGGGGGCTAAATATGTGGGTGGCACAACCAGTGCTGCAGCCCACTAGTAGCATTTAATTTACAGGCCCTGGGCACATGTTGTTCACTTGGCTAGGGACTAAATCAAATAAGCCAATTGGGTATGAGCCAATGTCACCATGTTTTAAGGAGAGAGCATATGCACTTTAGCACTGATTAGCAGTGGTAAAGTGCACAGAGTCCTAAAGCCAGCAAAAATGAGGTCAGAACAAGAGAAGGAGGAAGGCAAAAAGTTTAGGGGTGATCCTGCAGAAAGGCCATTTCCAACAGTCAACATATCACAAGCTCTGTCAAGCGTCTTCTGTGAATATTAGGGAGAAACATCTCTAAGTTTCAGCAAAGCATTTCAAAGGGGTAAGGGCAGAGAATACAACATTTCTCCGAGTCCAAGGGGCTCTGCATTCCGGATACAGAGAAAAGGAGTTCTGATTCTTCTCTTATGGGATTCTCTCAGATCTTCTCTCAGTCGGACAGTTTATCAATACTTTAAAGTCCATAAAGCGAAGTGATTTGTCAGTTTGTCAGCCCATCTGACGTTGAAGGGGCAGCATCCTATTGAAATCAATCATCTGACTTGAATGCGAAACATCCACATGGTATTTCAGATTCGTCTTGAGAATGGTGTCATCTGTAAACTTCCACACAAGTTTGAAACAACAAATGTTTAGGTTGTCAGTCCACAGCCCATGATGTTCCACATTTAAGGTTGTTTTCTCACAGTCTCTATTTATAGAACAATAGACATCTATTACTAAACTAGACTTCCCATGGAAACAAACCCTGAGAGAAAGGTACATGTTCAAGATGACTTGATATTTTCTGCACAATCACAAATTTAGGGCACAGCAGACCTCTCTTAGGCTAATGCAATGAATTATAACAGCACATAAATACATTCGAATAAAACACATTTTAATATTAAACTATACATTTCAGCATTAATAAATGTTCATTTACACTCATGTTAAAGTTAAAGTAACTTTAAAAGAAATTACTCTGTTAATACATTTCAGCCAGTGTGCCGAAGAACTGCTTTTCAATATTGTTGCACATGATTTTAACACTTTTATCATACGAAATTCAAATACATTCATCAATAAATTTAATATTGACAGATTAATTCTAACATGTAAATTAAACTCAATACTACCTTTGTTTCAATTAGTAGTCTAAGACGAATGCACACTAACATGGCTTTTCACTGTATTGCTCTACATTCAAACTATTACTGTTCTGATTAACATAATGCATAAACTGTCACATATAGGTTATCACTGTGATATGACATCACCTACAAAAAGGTAAAATATGCCAAATGACTTGTAAAATCTAGTTTCAGTTTTAGGAACATGCGAATGCAGGTAGGGGATGTTTCAAATGTCAGAAGGTCAATCAGAGAATCGCTGCTTATAAAGTATATATCTCTGCAGTGAAGCATCATTTCCCCCTTTATTCTGCACTCTAGTTAACAGTATCTAGAACACCTGGCTTTTCCAATATGCCTTCTACAGTGTTATTTACTGTCTCAGTCCCCCATATACCACTATGTTTTCTCTTGAAGATAGGCCTGTGCTCTATAAATACCCCAAACAAAATAAATCAGTAAACTATGGCATTTTCAGGTAGATTGTTTGTTTTTACTATTTACTCAAACTTCTGTACGCAGGCTCATCTTGATTTCCAAAGCTGCTTTCCTTAAACTTCATCAATGGTAAACCTTCTACGAAATGACGTTTCTACCATGTAGCTAATCTCTCGACCTGATGGAGCCAATAATTTCCTCACTAGACTTTCTATTTGTCTGTCAATCATTTCAAAAGGATTATATCACACTGAAGCATATTTGTTGAATTTTATTTATTTTTTTGAAATATTTTTTTATTAACATTTTGCTGTAACAAATATACTTTGTATCTTACAGAATTGGCTATTTCGTACATCGTTATTTTGGATCATTGCAAAGTTCTATAACTTAATTCACAACTCGTTGCGACATTACTTCACTTTCTGGCGTTCTTAGTTCAATTCTAGTATTCCTCTTGTACCTGTCTGTGAAGTAAATCAATGCCACATCCTTAGTCTTTTGGCTTTCCCATCATTCTTGGACAGCCTCAAACTAACTTTTATATTCAATTAATTCAACGTGATGGTATCCTAGTGGGTCGGCTGTTGCTCATTTGGGGTTAGTCTCTTTTCCTTCTCTTTTCAGGATTAGGTGGGGTCTTTTTGTGTTATTCATCCTAATTAAAACTGTTTCTCTTTCATGCCATTCCCAACTTTACTTATCATTAATCGCTCTGCAGCATATTTGTTGATAATGTCAGTGAGGAAATAGAACCACATTCTATCACTTCCAAATATTCTTCATTGGCTAAACAGAATTCTTATATGCCCACATACAGGCGTTCACACCCACTACTAGTTTATCTTTGCAGGATAAAAGCTGTAGCAAATAGCTAATGCTGAAGAAAGTTAAATTATGGACTGCTTCTTGAGACCCAATGCTCTGGCAAATACACAACAGCAAACTAAGTATTTACTTTTTGTGCTGCAAAATTAAGAAACTCTCTACCAGTAGAAGTTTGTCTCTCATTCACATTTCTCTCTATGCAAGTAATTTTACCATCTATTTAAAAATCTCTCGTCTCATACTAGCTGTCTGTTTCTCTCCTGGAGTCGTCCTTTTGTTATTCTTGTTTGCTGTAAGCACACTATTGCTAATTGCAAAGTACTCAAATACCATCTGCCTCTGACAGAACCTAAATAATAGACCAGGAATGTTTTTAACAAACGTTGCTATCAGCCTCTATAAAACCCATCCTTAAAACTAGAACAAATTGGCACTACTTCCTTATAAAGAGACATCTGAGACTATGGGCCCGATTTAGATATTGGCGGATGAGTTACTCCATTACATCAGTGATGTGTATCCCGTCCGCAAAAATCTAAATTCCATAATATGCTTTGGGATGTAGATTTTGGCGAACAGGATATCTGTCACTGTTGTGATGGAGTAACTCGTAAACCAATATCTAAATCAAATCCTATATCTTCTGTGAAGATTTCAGTCAGGTTTAGTGACGAGCAAGCTCCCAACTGTGAACTCCTTTTAAATTCTCCCATTAGATGTTTAATGTTAATCACCGCAGACATTTCAATCAACTCTCACTTCACGCCGCATCGTCAATGGTGTATTCATATATTCTTTCAATTAGTTCTTGAAAGGTAATTCTGATATTATAAAGTTGTCAACACAAATTAGGCGGAAACATCCTCATAGTACTATCACTGCATACATTGTTTAACACAAATACATTCTTCAAAAAAAAATAATAATACAAACATTGCATACTTAGCCATAACATACGTATATCACACCATGAAAATATTGCTGCTTCTATGTACACATGGGTGTGGAGGGTGTTATGCCTGATACTAAACTATACTAAGTTTCATGTGTATATATGTATGTGTGTGCATGCGTATGAGTACCTATTTAGATGCGTTGTTATGTCTCTGTAAATGTATATGTAAATGTCAGTTATTTGTTAAGTAAAAAAGTAACATGAATATATAAAATAATAATGTGCAATTCCTTAGAATCTTTATCCCATCCTTCCTCTCTCAGACTCAACCCAAAACATTTTTATGACTATGCACTCCTAAACACCCTTCTCAATCCTCCCTCTTCATTTTATCCAGTTCACCCAACTAACAGGTGTGCATGTCCCAATAGCAACTCACAGCTTCCCTTTTCTAATCACCTTCCATTAATCAATCTGTTGTACCTGGCCCTTTTTTGCACGGTCATCCTCAAACTTTTTGCCTCCTTCCTCCTATTTTTTCTGACCAGTTTTTGTTGGCTTCAGGACTCTGGGCACTTTACCACTGCTAACCAGTGCTAAAGTGCATATGCTCTCTATGTAAATTGTATTGTTGATTGGTTTATCCATGAATGGAATATTTGATTTGCTAGTAAAGTGCACTAGATGTGCCCAGATGCTGTAAACCAAATGCTACTAGTGTGCCAGCAGTACTGGTTGTGCCACCCACATGAGTAGCCCTGCAAACATGTCTCAGACCAGCCATTGCAGTGTCTGTGTGTGCAGTCTTGCACTGCCAATTTGACCCGCCAAGTGTACCCACTTGCCACACTTGCCATGCCTAAACCTTCCATTTTTATTTTTCTACTCGTCATACCAATGTACCTTAGTTGGCATGGATATGTACTCATGTATATTCCATGCGTGGAATTACAATTGGTGTGTTTCCTCAATGTCCATTTCAGATTCTCAGCCAAACGTGATAGTTTTGGTGACTTTCGTTAAGTGGCAAACAGTGCAATGGCCACATGGATAGTGGTCAATGATGTGAGAAGGTGTCAAAAGTGACACTGAGGTCAAGCATTTACCTTCTGACTTTGAAAAATATTTTGAGAGAAGAATGTCTGAGAAGGTAGAAGTTCAGCGGGGCAAGGCAGCAGGAGTACCCGAGGATGGAGCTTTGTCATTGGATGGAAGTAGAGCGAAGATGTGGTGAAGATTTTTAGCTTTGGACTTAGTCACCAAAATGGAAGTCAGCAATCTCCAGCGGATTAATCAGAAGGCTGTAGCTAAAGACAGTTCCATGAGGTCAGATCTCCCTTTGGTGAAGGACCGCCAAATAGATTTGCTGCTGCAGAGAAGAAGGTAGCAGGAAAAGCAGCAAAGTCTATCCGACCGGCAATGCAACTCAGGCATACAAGCAAGCAGTATGTACCTCATCTTCTCCTAGTTCTCAGAGCATTTTTTAGCCAAATTTTGTCCAAATCCTCTGTTTTGAAAAATTGCCAGTTTTTCTACTTCAGCCAAGGGTCCAGGAATGGATGGAGACTTCTTGGAGGTTTTAGACTCACTCAGGCTGTGTCCAGGTATGGGTTCAAGAAGATGGGAACCTGTTATGTCCCTGTGACTCTGAACAGTAGGCCAGCAAACTAGCCCTTGGGGTCACTTCTGGTAGCCCTGGGTGCAGATGTAGATGAGGAGCTCAACAATAGGGCTGGCCTCTGAGGGGTCAAGCAGACTTTAGGCAGCAGGACAGTCCTTCCAGGTACAGCAGTAGCCTGCAAAACTACACAGCAGGACACAGCAGCAGGCAGTCCTCTGAGAGTCTTTCCAAAGGTCTATTTGTAAACTGAAGAGTATGTCTGAAGGTCTTATTTTTATACCCCGGTGCCCTTCTCCTGGAAGATGGGAGAAGTGTTTGTGAAAGTTCTTTAAAGTTCTTGCTGCAAGTGGGCTGCAGTGACAATACAGGGTGGTTAGGACTATTGTGAGGCGATAGGAAACAGCCTATTCAGGTGCAAGTTAGGCTGTGTTCAGTATCTCGCCCCCCCATCCTGCCAGTAGATGGCCCATCGAAAATGAGCTAATCCCACTATTGTGTGATTGTCTGGGAGAAAATTCACAAAGCCTAACTGTCAACTGCGCCTAGTCATATGACTCAAATCAGGCTTACAAAATCGTAATAAAAAATCAAACTTTATCATTAAAGAGGGTTTATCATTACAATTCCATAGGTAGCAAACATGATCGATCCACCTTCTCTATATTAGGAAATACAGCTTATTATATGCAATAAGAAATCCCCAATGTTATTGTTAGTGAGGGGTAGGCCTCAGAGTAGTAAAAAACTAATTTGGGAGTTTTTCACTACCAAAACAAGTAAAACTTAAAAGTACATATCCTAACTTTTAATTGCATAGCACCCTGTCCTGTGGGCTTCCTGGGGCCTACCTTAGGAGTGATTTATATGTAATAACAGGGGAGTTTAAGGCTTGGCAATGGGGGCTTAAATGTCAACACGTCAGTGTGACAATGCATTCATTATCCAATGGCAGACATGGGACAGGTTTTAGAGTGCTACTTAGATGGGTGGCACAATAAGTGCTGTAGGTCTACAGGTAGCATTTAATTTACAGGCCCGCCGTATATTGTACATGACTCTACAAGGGACTTACAAGTAAATTCAATATGCCAGTTAGGTATATGCTAATCAAACCATGTTTAGGGTAGTGAGGACACACACTTTAGCACTGGTTAGAAGAGGTAAAGTGCAGAATCCTAGGACCAAGAAAAACAAATTCAGCAAAAGGTTTATGGCAGTGAGCACAAGCACTTTAGTACTGGTTAGTGGTGGTGAAGTGCACAGAGTCCTCAGATCAGCAAAACCAAATTTAGCAAACAGTGGAGGGAAAAAAGAAAAAGGTTTGGGGGTGTCCATGCACAGAGGGTCAGGTCCAACAAAAGCAGAAAAGTAAATATGAATATATGCTTAAAAAAGATGAGTTAATATAGTGATGTAAGGTGAATAAGTATAGAGTACAATAATTTTGATTCTGGCACTGTGTAGTTATTTATGTGGACAAAATTGATAAATGTGCATATTGTCTCCTGCTTTTAATCACTTTAGCAAAGCCCTTGCATACTCGCCTCTCTGTGCATGTCTGCCACCACTGATAGGAAAAATGCAGGGCAGTCAATAGCAATGACATGAGGAAGGGTCCTCTGTGAGCAATAGGTTTGAAATGGCCAATCTGCACTCAGAATACTGTCATATCGGATAGCAAGAACACTCATTTTACCCTGAGCACCCTTTATGGTTTAACGTGACCAAGCCTGGCAAACAGTGTGAAATATTCTCCTGCATTTTAAGAACTGTACTACCTTTGAAAAAACAAGCATGCCTATGCCAATAGGTTTGGCTTTTGAATAAAAGTGCCTCATGTGTCATTCATGGGCTTAAACACTCAATAATTCATCATACATGCACTTTGTCACTCTTTCACTTATGCATCCATGCATTCATCCATTGACTTGTTCAATGGATGTTTAATGATGCTCTTCCCTTAACATTTGAAGAGCTGATTTCTGCTTTATTGTGGGTTGATCATTATATTTACTCTTGATCTCTGCCTCCCTTTTTATATCTGTAGGTACGATAGAGACCTCTGTAAATCAGAACTATCAATTTTGTGTTCTTTTAGAGGCCACAAAGCTTATTCTCACAATCTAAGACAGCTGGAGTGCCAAGCCAGGGGCCCAGATGGTGTACCACTGGAAGTGCTTAAAACAATGTGGACCAGTGAGCGACCTTAATAGCAAATACACTTAAAATGCTGCCAAGAGTACTGTACCACTAATTTGGTACAAGTCCATTATTGTGCCCATATTTAAGGAAGAGGATTGAAAAGATCCAAAGTACTTGCATCCAATATCACTCTTAGATCCTGTTGCGAAAGTCATGGGTAGCATTCTGCTGGCTAGATTGGTAGGGTGAGCAGAACATAATTTTATTTTGTCACAGGTATACTATCGCTTTCAACATGGTCTTGTGCTAGCATTGATGAGTACCTGATTTATATTTGCTTATTTCCAAATAAAAGAGGGCAAAAAAGAGACAATACATCTTACTTTTATGCATCTGAGCAGCATCTTCAAATGTGTAAAACAGTGGTTGAGACCTTTGTTCTCTTTTTTTGAGACAGATGCATGTGGACATGTTGGATAAGGTATCGTTTGAACCCAATGATGGGTGTAGTGAAGCATCAGAGCTGTGTGTTGCCATCTCTTGTTTTAACTCTCTATACTAATGACCTGGAGAGCTTCTTATTGACTAAAGGGCATGCTATGCTGCTGCTTGGTGCTCATCTGAAATCTGTTTTATTAAATCAAGATCATGTAATTTTGATTGCCATCACATCCAACAGATGCATTTGCCCTTTTTATGGTCAGGTTAGATTTGGAAATAAAGATACCCAAATCTTATGCAATGGTTTGTGGGCCGAAAGGCCTGAAATTTTTTTTATCATAACATTGGCTAACACTTTTAGTGAGTATAGCCCACCTGCTGCATCTCTGAATAAAACTTTTGGCTTTAAAATAAGAGTCTTCTCTATGGTCTAAGTTCTGAGCCCCTATATTTAAATATTGTAATGACCAGGGTGTAGTTGCTCCCTCCTGGAGATTGAGGATTAGTGCCCCATTTCGTAAAAAGGGGCAGGTCTTTACCCACCGGTTATTGATAGGTAGTGCTCCTTTATGCAGCAGCAAAGATTTTTGGCAACAGTTTCGAGAGCTTTTGCAAGGGTAGGTATCTGGTCACGGAATTCTCTCAAGGGAACAAGCAGGTTTTAGGTCAAAATGTGCCACATTATGTAATATTACAATTATTCAGGCAATAACAGAAAAATATGCAGTCGCAAGAGGCCAATTTGTCTATGTGGCACTCATTGGCTTCTCCACCCCATCTGACTGGGTCATGGAATTACCCTCTCGAAACAGCTCTGCTTTTTGGGAATCCCCCAGCCTTTATTGCACTTAATAGTGGTCTTTCAATATCCCACTTGTGTCAAGTTATTTTGCGTGGAATCTAAGATCTTTCAATAGAAATTATAACAAATAATGGGCTAAACAAGGATGCCTGCTAGACCTTTTGTTATTATCTTTATGTATATCTGATTTGCCATCAGCACTTTCCTCATCTAACCTACATTTTAAATGCAGATGATGTAGCAATCCTAAATTTGATCCCCAAAGGTCTACAAAAAAGTTAGACCTCCTTAAAGTTTCCACTGACGTACATTTCTTAAAATTAAAATAATCTAAAAGTGAAGTTTTCATTTTTAAGCTTCAATTGAAGAACCTGAAGTACTCTTGGCATTTGGGGAACCAAAAACTGGAGTTGGTTCAATCATAGGTATATTTATGGGAAATCGCTTGTTCTGATTTAATAGAAATAAATTATGCATCTCATTTGTGCACCAAAGCTATGAGCCCTGCAAATGAACTGAAAATGTTTTATAATGCTCAGAGGCACAGACCCTTTTTTCTTTTTACTTCAGTTGTGTACTCTAATCTCTCTAAGTTCATTACCTGCAATGGAGATGTTGGAAATAGACAGATTGTCTTTCATAGAGTCTATAGAGAGAAAGATTCTCTGTAAATTATGTGGTTTCAATACTTTAGCTCTTATAGGCACTCTTCACTTATGGTCTCAATAAGTACTTTTGTGAGTGATCTGGCTGCTGTCCTCTTTTGGGGCTTTCATATGACACCTTCTAAGAGGGAACTCCCTAAGGACAGATAAACTTTTAAGTCACCTTAGACGTTTTGAAATTAAAAGAAATGGCATTGGCAGCTAGGTCTTTGTCAGAGCTCAAGCATGTTCCTTAAAGCTCAAGTCCTGCATTCAGCATGGAATTGGACATGGTCGCTTGCCTCCTGAAAGGTAGACCTGGAATGATCTGCACTTCCTGTAACATTAAGCGTATGCAACCATATTGGAGTGTAACAGGGGCTTGGGAAAGAATGCACAGAAATGAAAGAATATGTAACTTATGTACTTATGTAACTAATGTACTCAGGCAATCCGGGATTTTGATCATGTTGTTGTTGTGTGTCCTGCTGTATGTATACTGTGACTACAGTTATTTATTTAAAATTATATTTTTGCTGTAGACTCAACACATCCACATCTAAACAATCCAGAAAATGAAATGATTTGTTTTAAATTTCAGTATGTTTTTTTAAAGTTGTTCTAATATTTCAACATATGTTGATCTAATCTTATGATGGCTCAGTCCTAAAGAGACAAGTTATAGAAAGATGCTTGTTTTTATGCTATGTTGTGGTCTCAAATTTGGGACTACAACAATAAAGGTTTTTGTCTGTCAGTTTGTCTGTCAATGTTGGCTACTGTTAAAACTTTTATATACCTAGGCGTACCATTGGACTCTTTCCTTAATTGAAACACCAACATTTGATAAAGCATTAGAGGCCATTTTCAGGTATGCTGCTAAACTTAGTGTAAGACCTGTTAGGAAATTGGGCACGTTTATAATAGTAAAGCTTTGTCTGTGATAACCTATGGAGCTGGATTATGGGGGTTCTCTGACTTATGCAATTTACTGAAGATTGAAAATTGTTTTCTAAGAAGATTATTGGTGATTCCACACAATTGTTCTACCTGTATTTGTCATGAGAAACTGGAGATTCTGTATTTAGAGGATTTAATAAAATTGTGCCCACTACTTTTATGTGTGTCAATTTGCTCAAACAAAAAGGTTAGCTTCTCAAGGTGTATGAAATGTTACTATTTAGCTTTGAATTGCGCATTAAGGTTCCCTTAGTAATCTTATATTAAAAAGGTTTCTTCTCAGCTGGATGTTATTGAACTATTCTACGGCCCTGAACTGATTAATATTTCCACTAAGACTTTATGAAGGAATTGTTCTTAAAACACTTTGGGAACATTGTGCATTTCCTGAACATGATTCCTTGATTGTGGATGTCCTTTGTTGTCCTTGTGACAACCGGTCTTCTCAGAGCACGCTACATTTTATGGGTTTTATTTTGAAACTGTATGCAGTTCCTAGGAAAAGATGTCTGTTACCATTGTTTCACAACGCACAACAATACTTCTGCATGTTTAATACCTTTCTTATGATATGATTTGTCTGATTGTGGTTAATATTGGACTGACTGCTCCTAAACAGAGAATAATGTTGAAACTAAAGGACTGATTTAGCACTCAGCAGATGGGTTAGTCTGTCACAACGGTGATGGAAATCCTGTCTGCCAAAATCTAAATTCTACAGGACCTAATGGTATTTAGATTTAGGTGGACAGGATATCAGTCACCGTTGTGATGGTGTAACCCATCCGCCAAGTTCTAAATCAGGCCCATAGCATAGCAGCAGGTGTTCATCTTGCAGATGTATTGTAAATATTCTATTATTTTTTTAAAGTTCCAGCATTATTGTTACTATTAGAATTAACATGTTGACCATCATGGAATGGTAAAACAATGATACACTATGAACATTAGCATTCCATAATGCTCTCCTGGTTTAGAGCAAGTGGTCACATGGGGTGCAAATTAAATGGGCTGCAAGAAAGTGACCGGTTAGCACTGTCTGTGGCATCTAAGCATTAAAGTAAAAGGAGAAGACGCAAAGTAATTAAAGTGGACGTGAAAAAGAAGAACATTGAAAACTAAAGGACTGCCTAACCAGCCCTCACACTTAAGCCCGCTAAGACAGATATACACATCTGATCAGGGCTGGCTTTAGCGCTGGTGGTGCCCAGTGTGACTGTTTTCTTGTCGCCCCCTTCCATGACCTCCTTCTCCAAGTATTCCCTCACTACCACTCTCCAATAGTGCCCCCATCTCTCCATAACCCCTCTCTGGCATACATTTAATTTTTACTGTGCTACTCATAGTTCACTCACTCAGTTCTGTAGTCTGCATGGTACACGCTGTTTGCAGCAGGTACATTAACCTACCCCTACTTTATGATAAGTCAAAACTGCCACTAGACAAAATACAGATCTTTCACCAGTAGGAACATTACTAACCAGCGTCATCACAACATTTTTATAGTTGCCTGAAAACTGCCAGATGTACAAGGAAGTTCACGTGCTTTAAACCCATAAGTTATTTCTAAACTCAGTGCCCATCCCCCAAAGTCAGCACAAGGTGCCGCTGCACCAGTCTGACCGTCCAAAAGCCAGCCCTGCATGTGATCAGAAAATGCCATCATTTACAGGGCAAGAGAACCAATGACTGATATGGACTGAGCTATCACCATATTCAGTGTATGTGCTTACCCAAAGTTCCTCTATGTCTCTATATCGATGTGTGCGCACACACACAATGTATATTTATGTATATAGGTATATTCATATATATATATTCTTTTTTTTCACTGAAAGAAACAAAGGTTACAGGGTTATTTTAGCTTGATGAATCACCCCAAAACTTTCAAGTTATTAGCAAAACAAAAATACTTTTTCTATGGAAACTAGATCCTAACTATGAGTACCTACTTACAACCGCTGTAGGTAATTTATATATATATATGTGTATATATGAGTATTTATTTGTATACACACATATGTACATTTTCACTGAAAAAAAACAAAAGATAAAGTAACATTATAGATACATGAAATATTAAGTACCAGTGTAGTGTTTTAAACGCTAAAAATCTCAGAAATTCACCAGCTATAGTTATATTCATCACAAGTAATTGTCATTTGTGCCTTACGGTAACTATAACTTGCAGCTCCGACCTGCACAGTTTTCTCATTAATAACTTCACTGCAAATGTTGCAGTGATATTGTCAATGATGTCATGAAAGATGTCATAAGTGATGTATTATGTGGGGTGATTAGCAGTGCATGACAAGGACTCAAGTTATAGTTACTTTAAGGCACAAGCTATAGTTACTTGAGATAACTATAACTGATTCATTTCAGTGATTCTTAGAGTTTAAAATTTTACGTTGTTACTGAACATTTCACCTAACAATACCAATACTTTTCAGTCAATTTCTAGGTTTAAAAAAAAATATAAACTAATATTTAATTACAATATGTAACTCCAACCCCCCTACATGCATCCAACCCCAAGCTGCACACGACCTTGTGTCCCTGTGGCCAACCACCCAAAAAGGCAGCTAAGCTCACACTGCACGCGGACAGGGGGTTGCCCACGAGCCAGGTCCTAAAATATATTTTAAAGGAAAGAAGGCCACTTGGTCCTTCTCAAATCTCACTAGACCTTGGGTAGCCAATCCCCAAGTGCCTTATTTAATTTAACTGGGAGAGCGGCCATGTGCCCCCTCTCACTGAGCTTTATTAGGCCTGAGGGACCCCATTCCCTGGGACCTTTTCTAATTACAGGGGAAGGAGACCATGGGGTTCCCCTCTTCAAGCATTATTGGGCCCTGGGTACCCCATCCCCCAGGGATCTTTTTTTAAATTAAAGGGGATAGGGGCCACGTGGCCCCCTCCTTGAGCCATATTGAGACCTAGGGAGCACATCCCTTAGGGCTGTTTTTTAAAGGGCAGGGTGGCCATGTGGACCTCCAGGAGTCTTCTTAAGATAAAGCAGAGGGGGGGCACATGGGCGTTATTGCCCCCAGGGGCCCCATCCCCAAGGACCAGAAATAATTAAAGGTAATTGGCAGCTTTATTAGGCCCTGGGGACCCCATGCCTCAAAGCCACTGCTTAAAATAAAGCTGAAGGGGGCCACATGGCCATTATTGGCTCCAAGGACCCCATCCCCCAGAGCCAGAATTAATTAAAGGTTGGTGTCCTGGTGTTCATTCAGGCCACCCACTTGTTGGTGACCGCAGGGGGAGCCTCCAGGCCCGCATCCCCAGCCAGGTCCCCCCATGCTACAGGAGTTGGAAATGCTCCAGCCCACAAGGAACAGCTACGTATGTTGCTCCCTCCAGGCAGGATTACATTTTGATCTGACTCCCTGTTCCTACCAGCTGGGAGCAGACTTAGTGCTGCTTGCATATGGCGGGAGTTTTGAAAATGCTCCTGCCAGGCAAGAGCAAACACAGGTCTTCCTGCCAGCACTTAAGCTGTCAGGAAAACTAATGTGTTCTTGGGGTGGGCTGCCCCAGCATGTGAGTCTCCCAGGGTTGTGGTCCCCAGGACCATGGTTGGCTGATGGAGGTGGGGGTGAGCCTGCACCTTAAAAACTGCACTAGTCCACCCTGAGGGTTTAAAAAAGAAGCACAGGAGACCAGACTTCTTTTTTTGAAAAATATTTTGCTGTGGATACGCTGATCCTCTGGGAACATGTGTCACAATTTAATGTAAAATGTTTTTGGCCCCTGATGGGCTCTCTTGTGGAAAAAGACACAAACACATATGTATTCTTGTAAAAAACTAAAAGTGTTACAACAAGAATGTTATAGTTAGGGTAACATTTCAAATGTGCAAATCATAGAAATTCAGCTGTTATACTAAGAGTTATTTCAAGTAACTATAAATTGTGCTCTAAAGGAAATATAACTTGCGCCCTTGATATACCCCACATATTACTGCAATTATAATATCACTGATAATATCACTGTCACTTTTGTAGTAACATTATTGATGAGAAAACTGTGCATGACTGGGGTACATGTTATAGTTAGCTTAAACTCAGCATCTATGTTTCTTTTCTGCTTGCATGTTTGCATGGATTTGTGCACTCTTTCCTGGTGAGGGTAATTGAGATATATATTTTTTTTTTAGCCTGCATACAGAGCATGCTGTAAACTAGATTGTGTCAATGTGAACTGTAAATTTGTGTGTGTGTGTGTGTGGCAGGGGGGTCCTTAGAACTAGTAAGCAAAGCAATTGTGGAGTGTTACACACCTGTGTCTTAAAACATGGACACGCACATTCTCTCACACATAATCTGAAACTTGTTTTTACAATGAAACACAAGCTCATTGTCATGATTTCTCTCACTCATACATTCAAAACACTGTCACACAACTGCATCTTCTCTTTGATACAAGAGATTTCTGTCACACTCCAATACAGGCATATACACACTTTTACATGCACATTCGTGCAAAGCAAAGTATCTACGTGCACACATTGACTCTTTTATATCAATGTTTAAAGTCTCATGCAAACACTCACACCAATTTTAAAGACTGTGCTTCAATCATATCCTCTCACACACAGTCAGTACATGCATACTCTTTCACACACTTCCTCACATACACTATCTTATTCATTTTCAAATCTCACACAGAGAGCTTTTTGTTTTTTTAAACATGGCGAAAATTGCAGGTCTATCAAACTTTTCACGGTGATTTAAAATAAAATACTTTTAAGCCTTGGGAGGGCCCCTGGGGAACATCCACACCAGGGTTAATGGCTCAAGGTATCCCTACCCTGGCCCCTTTTTTTCTTTTTTCTTTTATTAGACTCAGTTGAAACTAAGGGGGTTATTCCAACTTTGGAGGAGGTGGTAATCCTTCCCAAATGTGACGGATTTACCACCAGCCGTATTACGAGTTCCATAGGATATAATGGACTCGTAATACGGCTGGTGGTATATCCGTCACTTTACCGTCACTTTTGGGACGGATTACCACTTCCTCCAAAGTTGGAATAACCCCCTAAGTCTCAAAATGGCTACCAACACTTCCTGGTTGAAGTGTTGGCAGCCACATCAGATACCTGTACAAATCTGGTTTTCCTTTAATTTCTCTTTAAACTACTTCATGGATTTATACCAAATAAGAAAAAGCATCATCTGCATACTGAAACCTACCTTTCTGCCAAATTTGGTTTAATTCGGACAAGCGGTTCGAGTTGTAGTCATGTTCAAAGCTCCTATGGGAATTAATATGGGAAATGTCAAGCTGAGGCTAAGAAAAAAGGGGGAGGTGTCACAAAATCCATTTTCCCCATACAATTTTAAACACAACTATGGCCAAACCACTTGTCAGAATTCCACCAAATTCGGCAGAAAGCTAGCTCTTGCTCCAGAAAGAGCCCTTTTTGTGATTTGATGTAAATCCATTTAGTAGTTTTTGAACAATTACAGAAAAAACTCAATTGTATATTTAGGGACGTGGACTCTCAGCAGATCCAACAGATCTCATACTGAGACCTGAATGGCCACCAGCCCTTCAACCAGAAAGCGTTGCAGCCATTTTGGTACTGAGACACAGCTGGGTCCCCAAAAAAAGTTGAAAAAAAAGAAAAGGGGGCAGTGTAGGAATACCCTGACCCTCTTGACTTGGTGGTGGGATCCCTCAGGAACCCTGCCTTAGCATAAGAGCATTGTTTTTGAATTATTGTTGCAAAACTACTGAGGATCTGTGGAAACAATTAAAAAAGTAAGAGCAGTCTCTCATGCTTGTATTTACTTGGCCTCTGGGTGTGTCAGGTCCTAGGGGCATAATATACTATTTAAGATCGGGAGGTGGTGCACACAGACCCCTCTGAATGGCCAATATCGGCCGAGGGGGCAGCCACCTCCCCAGGGTAGGCCTAATAATATAGAGGTGGATGGGGGCATTTATGGCCCTGGAGACTGCCACCTCCCTAGGGTTTGGCCTTAAAATAAGAGGGGGTGCACGTGGACACCACTCATCAGCCCTGGAGGGCTCCAGGGGCCACCACCTCCCGGGCCACAGTCATTTTCCAAGGAGCCATATTCAGCCACAGGGACCAACACCTCCCTGGGGCTTGGTCAAATATTAACTGGGAGGGGAGTTAAGCACCCCCAAGGCTGTTTTTGGCCAGAGGAACAGCAGCTTCCTGGGGCTTGCCCTACAAACAAAGGAGGGGGCCACGTGACCCCCCCTCCTGGAGCAATTAATGGCCCTGAGGAATGCCACCTCAGAGGGCCAACCGTGGGACATACTCGTTTGCTGCCACTTGGAGGGATCTTTCACAGCTCCCACCATGTGAGAGCAAAACAGTAAGTCTACTCCATGTGGAAAGGAGCTGGAAATCTGCTCCTGCTCGCTGGGAGTGGACTTGACAGTGGGCAGGAAAACAGATGAAAGAATTGCTTCAGCATCCAGGGAGCAGCATTTATTGCTGCTCCCTGCATGTGGGAGCATTGCTGGCACCCGCTCAAGGGACCACAGGGTCTTTGAGGCTCCCTTTGCAGTCCCAAAATACACACACTGGGTGCCTTTTGTGGGACTAGAGCACCCAACAACAAGTAGCCAGGCCCCAGGTAGTGGTCCCCAGGGCTGAAATTGGCAGAGCAAGGGGATTGCCCCCCCCCCTTTCAATGATTGGCCTGTCCCCTGGGGATGGGGAACCCCATGGCCAAAAAAGGTCCTGGAAGAGGTGCCGCGTGGCCCACTCCCATTTTAAAAATTGTCCAGGACCCAGGGGACGGGGGCTCCAGGGCCAAAATCTGCCTTCACATGGCAGTGAAAAAAATAATATGTATATCTATATAGGGGCGGTCGCCACTAGGTAGTCATGGTTAGGACCGAGTTTCAATAGGAAAAGCTTTTTATTTCTTTCCTATATCTTTGGCGCCGGTTTATGAATCTTTGCGAAATTTCACAGAAAAAAAGGGGCCCAGTTATGGACACCCTGACCCCTCAGCTCTGGTGGTGGGGTCCCAGAGGGCATCCCCCCCCCCCCCCCCCCAAGCAAAAAAGCATTTTTTTTAATTTTCACCGTGATTCGCGGCAGATCTGAGGCTCCGGAGATTTTTTTAAAAAAAAGGAATCTTGGGCTCCCAAGCTTCTTCAGGTGGCCAAGTCCTGGGGGCATTGTTTACTGAAGTGTGGGGGTACTCAGCTCCCCCCAAGCCCCAGGGACCACCACCTCCCTGGGGTATTGTTAATTGTAGTGTGGGGGGCCACTGAGCCCCCTTCTACAGCCCTGGGGACCACCACCTCCCAAGGGGCTTTTAGCACATTGTGTGTGGAGGAGCCATGCAGGGCCCCCACAGCCCCATGGACCACCACCTCCCCAGGGCTATTTTCATGGGAGGAGGAGCCACTGATGGCCCTGGGGACCACCACCCCCTGGGCTGGCTCTTGCTATGTCTTGGTGTACCCATCAAGCCACAGCAAACACTCTGCTCCGATAAAGGGCGAGCTGTCAAACAGCTCTCCCTTTATTGGAGCAGAGGTTTCCTCTGTCTGCCTGCCCGCAGAGATGTTGGCATGCACACAGAGAAAACTGCTGTTCTTTAGCAGCTCCCTCTCTGTGACAGCAATGCTGGGGACCAAGCTGGCACTGTGGGGGGAGTCTGAAGGCCCCCACAGTGCCTCACATTGAGATTTGGTGCCAAGGGGGGCACCCAGTTCACATGGCCAGGCCCCGGGAGATGGGGTCCACAGGGCCAAGAGCTGCCTAGGGAGGGGGCTGTGCGGCCCCCACCCCCCAAAAAATTTATTTGTTTAGACCAGGGTTGAGATCGGCCTGGCGTGTCCCCAGAGCCCCCTCCTCATTCAAAATTTGAATATTTACGCTGGGCTCTGGTGGATGGGGTTCCCTGGGGCTAATAGCCTGAGGAAGGGGGGTCATGCTGAGTTGGATTATTACAGGGGTTCGCCACAGGGACCGGCCTCAGGCCCTGTGGACAACCCCCTCTGCGCATGGCCAAAGGCCATGCTCAGCACGGGCTTGTGTGGTTATAGGAGTTAGCCACAGGGTCTTGCTGCAGGCCAGGGCCTGCGGCCAACAACAGGCTGCACACCGTCAAAGACCATGTGCAGCAGTGGTTGGATTAATGTATAGTAATAAAAATTACTACACGTTAAAAAAAACATAGAAATTCACAGAAAACAACAAAGGTTACAGAGACATAATAGTTAGGAAATAGAATAAAAAAAAACCCATAGAAATTCACTTAAAAAAACAAAGGTTGGAGGGATGTTATAGTTAGGCTCTCATTTTAAACATACAAAACCACATAAATGTATCTGTTATAGTTAGAGTTATATCAATTAACAATAACTTGTGCCCTTGCCATGCACTGTTAATCACCCCACAAATTACGACACCCATCATTGATAACCTCAATGTAATATTTGCAGTAACATTTTTGATGAAAAAACTGTGCATGGGGGCGGGAACTATAGTTACCATAGGGCACGAGTTATATTTAGTGTCCATCAGCTCCCTGTGTGAAAAAGCAATAGGAATGAGGTGGAGGCCTTTAGCAGGGCTTTAATTGTGCTTTAAGTGGCCAGGTAAAAAGCAGGTGCTGACACAGGTCCCTATTGAGTTCTCCATTGATGCCCTCACCCTCAGAGTAAAAAAAAATCTTAACTGGCAGCAGTACAGCCCTTCACTGCCTTTAACGCAACTTCAAAGAGGCTTGTTTTAGTTCTTTCACAGGCTCATCATTTCGGAACTAAAGCATTTTAACTATTTTAAACCAAGATGCCATTGTTGTTGCTTACTTATCTTTTGCTCCAAACAACTAATAAGAAAGCAAATAGCCCTGGCTTGCTCTAGGTGTAATGGTACTTGTTGTATTATATATCTGGATGCAACAACAGAAAGAAGCAGCAACTATAAAGGCTAAATTTATATAGGTCTGGGTGTGTAAATTCAGAACCGAACTATAACATCCCTGTAACCTTGGTTAGAATTTATAAGATTCTGTATGAGTAAATTCTGAACCTAACTATAATGCCCCTGTAACCTTTGTTTTTTTATTTTTTTAGTGAATTTCTAAGGTTTTTTAAATTCCAGTTCCTAACTATGATGTCCCTGTAGCCTTTGTTTTTTCAGTTAATTTCTATGTTTTTATTGCAATTTCCTGACTATAATGTCTCTGCAACTTGAGTGTGTGTCTGTGAGTGGGTATGTGAGTGGTTGTGTGAATGTGTGAATAGGTGTGTGAGTGGCCTTATGGGTGCTTGAGTGGCTGTGCGAGTGGTTGTGTGGATGTTTAAGTGGATTTGTGACTGTGTGAATGGGTGTGTGAGTGGGTGTGTGAGTGGCTGAGTAGGTCTGTGGGTGGTTGTATGAGTAGTTTTGAAGATCTATGAGTGGGTGGGTGAGTGGCTAAATGGGTGTGTGAGTGGGTGCATGAGTGGGTGTATGAGTGAGTGTGTTACTAGGTGTGCGGGTCTGTGAGAGAATGTGTGTGTTTTTGTAATTGGGGTCTGGATTTATGGAGCCATCTGAATCAGTGAGGATCTGGGAGGACCTGGGTGGATCCGTGGATCGAGTGCACTCAAAAATAAAACATTTTCATACATTTGCCAATGAGGGGTCCCTCGCAGACCACTCCATTTGTCCTATGGGCGCCAGGGTACCTCTACCCTGACTCCTTCTACTACTTTTTAATTTTATTTTGCCCCGAGGCACTAAGGCGGTCATTACAACCCTGGCGGTCGGTGTTAAAGCGGTGATAAGACCGCCAACAGGCCGGCGGTAAAAAAAATGGAATCACGACCGTGGTGGAAACTAGCCAACATAGACAGCCACTTTAACACTCCGACCGCCACGGCGTTACAATAAAACAGCGCGACGGTCACCATCAACAGACAGGCGGAACACAATGTACCGCCTACAGTATCACAACCTAACAATCCGCCACCTTTTCTGGGGCGGATTCACAGCGAACAAAAACACGGCGGAAATAGGACTTCAAAGGGAAAACGCTCACCTCTACACACCCCACAAGGATTCAGGATGCCATGGAACCAGAGCTTCACATTTTTCCTCTACCAGGAGCACGAACTCCGGCGGCGAAGACCACAGTGAGTACTGCACCTACGATACAGGGGAGGGGAGAGGGAAAAAACAGGGACACACACACGCAACACGCAACACCCCCACCCCCACCCTCACCCACGACAACACACACACTAATACATATTGATACATCACAGTTACACCCCCAACCCACCCAGAAGAATGCAAAGACAAAAGGAAATGAGTGTAACCATTGTAATCTATTAAAATCCAGTGCGCAAAAATATATATACACTATTAACAAATATATACACCAAGAATAGAAGTCCAGGTATTGCTCCATTTAAGTCCGTGGAATGCTGGGCCCACACTGCATGGGCGAGGCACACACAAGATACCCAACCATGACGGAGAGAACACTGCAGGGGCATGAGATAGAAATAAAACAGGCACCTCAGGGGGAGGGGAAAAGGGGGCACCTCAGCCGGATGAGTGAAACAACGCCAAATCCACGAGGGGGCCACATGCCCACTGTTCAATCCTGGGGAGTGCAAAGACACAGTCTCTCAAGTCCATACAGTGGGTGGGTTGCCCACTGTTCAATCCTGGGGAGTGCAAAGCCACAGTCTCTCAAGTCTCTACAGTGGGTGGGTTGCCCACTGTTCAATCCTGGGGAGTGTAAAGCCACAGTCTCTCAAGTGGATAACAGTCTCCACTGGTTCTGGAGGGGGCTTTGTGCCCAGAGTGCTTCATCCTGCCAAGGACAGAGGTAGTGGATGTATCTCTCCACTGGTTCTGGAGGGGGCTTTGTGCCAAGAGTGTTTCATCCTGCCAAGGACAGAGGTAGTGGATGTAAATCTCCACTGGTTCTGGAGGGGGCTTTGTGCCCAGAGTGCTTCATCCTGCCAAGGACAGAGGTAGTGGATGTATCTATACACTGGTTCTGGAGAGGGCTTTGTGCCCAGAGTACTTCATCCAGCCAAAGACAGAGGTAGTAGATGTAAATCTCCACTGGTTCTGGAGGGGGCTTTATGCCCAGAGTGCTTCATCCTGCCAAGGACAGAGGTAGTGGATGTATCTCTCCACTGTTTCTGGAGGGCACTTTGTGCCCAGAGTGCTTCATCCTGCCAGGGACAGAGGTAGTGGATCTAAATCTCCACTGGTTCTGGAGGGGGCTTTGTGCCCAGAGTGCTTCATCCTGCCAAGGACAGAGGTAGTGGATGTGTCTCTCCACTGGTTCTGGAGGGGGCTTTGTGCCCATCCTGCCAAGGACAGAGGTAGTGGATGTGATATACCACTGGTTCTGGAGGGGGCTTTGTGCCCAGAGTGTTTCATCCTGCCAAGTACAGAGGTAGTGGATGTGATATACCACTGGTTCTGGAGGGGGCTTTGTGCCCAGAGTGCTTCATCCAGCCAAGGACAGAGATAGTGGATGTAAATCTCCACTGTTTCTGGAGGGGGCTTTGTGCCCAGAGTGCTTCATCCTGCCAAGGACAGAGGTAGCGGTCCTGTCTGGGCCAGCAGGGCTGCTGCTGGCGGTCCTGTCTGGGCCTGCGGGGCTGCTGCTGGCGGTCCTGTCTGGGCCTGCGGGGCTGGTGCTGGCTGTCGCTTCCTGGCCAGCGGAGCTGGTGCTGGCGGTCCTGTCTGGGCCAGCGGGGCTGCTGCTGACGGTCCTGTCTGGGACAGTGGGGCTGGTGCGGGCGGTCCTGTCTGGGCCAGCGGGGCTGGTGCTGGCGGTCCCATCCTGGCCAGCAGAGATGGTGCTGGCGGTCATCTCCTGGGCAGCAGAGCTGGTCCTGTCGGTCCTGTCTGGGCAGCGGAGCTGGTGCTGGCGGTCCTGTCTGGGCCTGCGGGGCTGATGGCAGTCGCCTCCTGGCAGTGGGGCTGCTGCTGGCAGTCACCTCCTGGGCAGCGGGGCTGGTGCTGGCGGTAGCCTCCTGGGCATCTGGGGTGCTGGCGGTCGCCTCCTGGGCAGCGGGGCTGATGGCGGTCGCCTCCTGGGCAGCGGAGCTGATGGCAGTCGCCTTCTGGGCAGCGGGCGGATGGTGGTCGCCTCCTGGGCAGCGGGGCTGATGGCAGTCTTCTCCGCCGTGCCGATCTTCCCAGACTTGCCGGGTTTCTTGTGCACCTTCCCCACCTTGGAAGGTGTCACAGCTGACTCCACACTCCCACCTGTACCCCTGGGAGCAGCTTTGGTGGCTAGTGTCTTCCCCCTCTCCCGCCAGGCACTGGCCAACTTTTGATGCTTGACAGGTGGGGGACTGGCCGTGCTGTGGCTCCTTGCAACACTAGCTGCTCTGCTGCCTGGTGCACTCCAGAATCCGGTGACTACTGGCACCACTGATCCCGCCGATGTCGTGGCTGAGGTGCTAGGTTGGGACCTGGAGAGTCGGGCCCTAGGGGACTGATGGGGTGGGGGAGGTGAGGGAAAGAGGTCAAGGGTGGACAGGAAAAGTTTCTTGGGAACAGTGGGACGGGTTTCTGGAGGGGGTTCGAGAGTGGAGGAAGAGGTTGTGGTTGTAGGAGGTGTACGTTTGGTGACTTTGGGTGAAGGTGCATGTGCTGGAGGCTGTCGTGAGGTGGATGGTTGTTGGGTGGGTGTGTGCCTGCATTTTTGTACCTTAGGAGGTGGCGTCAAAGACACACTGAGATAGGACACAGGGGATGTGTGAATTGTAGTGGGGGTGATGACTGCATGTGAGCGGGGTGTGGTGGTGATGGAAGTAGTGCATGCAGGTGTGAGTGGAGACGAGACTGGGAGGGAGGAGGGAGACAAGGAGGAGGGGGACACAGTGGAGGCAGTGGATGTTGCTATGTCTGCATGTGTGTGATGTTTGCGTGAGTGCCTGTGGGATGTGTGGTGCTTATGTTTGCCTGAGCTTCCTTTGTGTGTTGGGGTGTGTGCATGCTGGTCTGATGGTGTGCTTGGGGTAGGCTGAGGTACAGGGGTGTGGGTCTGGGTAGAGGAAGTTGGAGGAGGAAGCTAGAGACAGGGACAATGGCTGCCATCAGTGCTGAGGCCAGAGTCTGAAAAGTTTGCTGAAGGGCTGCCTGACCAGAATGAATGCCCTCCAGGAATGCATTCCTCTGTTGCAACTGCCTCTCTACACCCTGGATGGCATTCAAAATGGTAGACTGCCCAACAGTGAGGGACCTGAGGAGGTTAATGGCCTCCTCACTGAGGGCAGCAGGGGTGACGGAGGCAGGGCCTGAGGTGCCTGGGGCGAAGCCGATGCCCACCCTCCTGGGTGAGCGGGCATGGGGCAAAGGCTGAGGGGCTGCTGGGAGGGCGGTGCTGGAAGAGGGGGTGGCGGCTGTACCTGTAGATGGGGGGGCACAGATGGGCCTGCCACCACAAGGGAGCTCCCATCAGAGGACGGGTCCGTGTCACTGGTGTCAGCTCCTGTCCCCGCCGTGGAGCTCCCCACGCCCTCCTTCCCACTAGTGAAATTTGACTCTGTAGTGTCGCCCTCCAGGGGATGCAGCTCCCTCCTGCTCCGGTGCCACTGCTCCTCATCGATAATGCTAATGCAAACAAGAACAGGGAGACCACAAAAAGGGGGAGGGACAACAGAAGAAAGACATGTTGAGTGCTTGCATTACCGCTACCGTTGGCGGACACAACAGACACAGAAGCCCCCTGCACTACGCCGCACACTTGGGGTCCACTATTCAATCCCTGGGACATGGCCTACAAGGCTGTGGGCGACATATGCACACATGGATGTCACAGGACCCTGACTAGGTGTAGTTGGCACTGTACCCAGGTGGGGTGGGGTGCCACAGGGCCTGCCTGAAAAAGGAGACCTAACTAGCACACTCGCCCTGGCCTAGGGGAACCCACAGCCCACCTCCCCCACCCAGACACCTCCACTGCGCGCTGAATTAGCAGAATGAGAGTGTACTCACCCCCTTGTTGCTGCTGTGATGCCCTCAAGCCCCCATCCAACTCCGGGTATGCCACCGCCAGGATCCTGAACATCAGGGGGTCATGGTGTGACGGGCACCCCTCCCACGTTGGGAGGCCATCCCCAGCTCTTCTTCTCCAGCGGCGAATGTCCTCCCATCTTTTCCGGCAGTGGGTGCTCCGTCTGTGATAGATCCATAGGTCCGGACGTCCTTGGTGATGGCACACCAAATATCCTTCTTCTGGTGGGCGCTGACCTACAGGAATTGTACAGGGGAAAAAGAGAAGTTATTTCCAACTGCACCATCACAGTTATTGGCCCGCATCCCTACCCTTGCCATGTGGCACATGCACTCACCGTCTTTTCATGCACGCCTTATTCTCCCCCCCCTATGTTTCATCCACCCCACTCCACACAGGCATAGCCCATACAGCATGCTCCCAGTGTACTTACCTGTTTGTCTGGAGGACCGTAGAGTAGTGTGTACTGGGGGAGGACCCCATCCACGAGTTTCTCCAACTCCTCCGATGTGGAGGTAGGGGCCCTTTCCCCAGACGCGCGAGCCATTGTCTCTTCCAGACTGAGGCCACAGCAGCACTTGCAGTGTAGGTCCTCTCCTGTCGAAGATCAGGTATCGAGTGATTGAACAGATAGAAAATGGCGGTCACGTCCGCGGCAGTGCGTACTGTCACCGCCGGCGTACATCGTCATTGGCTCCTGGGACCCATAGGGTCCAATGTTAACCAATGCAGAAGTGCGCCGCGGTCTTCGACCGCCTACCGCGACGGTGTACAACGCCAGCGCAGTTACCTCATATCCCATTGTCCCACTTTACAGGTCAGGCAGCCACCATTTCAGGGGCCCACATGGCTCTATTTTTAACTGCGTCACACATAACTAGGCCTTGCCTCAACACACATACATGCTTGTTTTGGATAATGAATCGTGTTCTGTGTAAGCTGTGTGTACGTACCTCTGAGTTGGTTGACTCTGTGCTCGCTGTTGTCCTTCATAGGCACCGTCCGCTGGGACATGTGAGGAGATGGCGGCATCCTCCGGTGTACAGACCGCTGGTGGACCTGTCGACAATGGAGGAAAGACACAATCCTGGAACTGTGTGCCCAGTTGGAGCCAGACCTGATGTCAGTTACCTGCCATCCCACAGGAATCCCCCCTCAAGTGCATGTGCTGTCAGTACTCCATTTCCTTGCAAGCGGGTCATTTCAAACAACATTGGCCACAGCATCAAGGATGTCCCAGCCTATGTTTTCCAACGTGTTGTCCAGAGTGTTGTCTGCCCTGCTGAAACACATGCGGAGCAACATCGTTTTCCCTCAGGTGGAGGATTTGCCTACAGTGAAATGTGACTTCTATGCCCTGGGACATATCCCCAACATCATAGGTGCCATTGATGGGACACATGTGGCCTTGGTCCCCCCGCAGGAGTGAACAGTTGTACAGAAACCGGAAGAGTTATCAATCGATGAATGTGCAGATGGTGTGTTTGGCAGACCAGTACATCTCCCATGTGAATGCCAAATTCCCTTGCTCAGTGCATGACGCTTACATCCTGTGGAATAGCAGCATCCCTTATGTGATGGGGCAACTCCAGAGGCACCGTGTGTGGCTATTAGGTGAGCACCTGGAACCAAATCAGTGGGAATACTTGTCTGGATCTGGGGATATACCTACAGGTTAGTGTGTGTCTAACAGTTGTCCCTCGCCTTTTTCAGGTGACTCTGGTTACCCCAACCTGTCATGGCTACTGACCCCAGTGAGGAATCCCAGGACAAGGGCAGAGGAATGCTACAATGAGGCCCATGGGCGAACTAGGAGGATTATAGAGCGGACCTTCGGCCTCCTGAAGGCCAGGTTCAGGTGCCTCCATATGACAGGTGGTTCCCTATTCTACTCACCAAAGAAGGTGTAACAGATCATTGTGGCCTGCTGTATGCTTCATAACTTAGCTTTACGACGACAGGTGCCGTTTCTGCAGGAGGATGGTCCAGATGGAGGTGTTGTGGCAGCTGTGGAGCCTGTGGACAGTGAAGACGAAGAAGCAGAAGAAGAGGACATCGACAACAGGAACTTGGTTATCCTGCAATACTTCCAGTGAGACCCAGGTAAGAAGACAAACCTGCCTACTACATGTAATGTAACACTACTACTTCTCTACTGTCTGTCCTTTTCACCCAGTGTATGGTCACTGAGTTTTCATTTTCCCTTACGATTTCACAGATGTGGGTCCCACTGTGTGACATCTGCTTTGTTTCCTCATGGACTAGAGCTGTGTGACATAGGTATGTTGACATTACAATTGTAAGAGCATTTTGTCACTGTAATTGCTAATACACTATTTCGAAATCACAGACAGACTCCAGATTGTTTTGTGCTTTAAGGGAGTTTATTTAAGTGCTCAATATTGGAGGGTGCTGTAAAATGGGGAGGGGTGATGGTGGAGGAATGTCCATGGCAGAGTCCAGTCTATCAGTCTCACAGGTGCATTGTCCAAAGGGGCATAGGAAGTGGAGCTGGGGCAGTTTGAGGATGGACAGGGTGACAAGGTGGGACAAAAGGATGACATTCAGGGTGGTCTCATTTCTTGGCAGGGGTCTTGGCATCGTTCTCTGTCTTTGTCCTGGATCTCAGGGACCGTTTGCGGGGTGGTTCTCCATCTGCAGGGGGTGGGGTACTGGTGTGGTGGTCCTGTGTCGGTGCCTCCTGTCCACTAGCGCCGGTGGAGGTGGTGGGCAGTTCATTGTCCAGGCTAGTGTCAGGGGCCCCTTGTTGTGCCACAGCGTCCCTCCTGGTGTTGAGGACTTCCTTCAGCACCCCTATGATGGTGCCCAGGGTGGAGTTGGTGGATCTGAGTTCCTCCCTGAAGCCCAAATACTGTTCCTCCTGCAGCCGCTGGGTCTCCTGAAACTTGGCCAGTACCGTTGCCATCGTCTCCTGGGAATTATGGTACACTCCCATGATGTTGGAGAGGGCCTCATGGAGAATGGGTTCCCTGGGCCTGTCCTCCCCCTGTCGCACAGCAGCCCTCCCAGTTCCCCTGTTTCCCTGGGCCTCTGTCCCCTGAATGGTGTGCCCACTGCCACTTCCCCGTGGTCCCTGTTGTTGTTGGGGTGGTGGGTTAGCCTGGGTTCCCTGTAGTGGTGGACACATTGCTGATTGACGTGTCCTGGGGACAGAGGTATGGGCCCGCTGGGTGGGTGCTGTGCTGGTGTTTCCAGGGTGGGGAGGCTCTGTGGTGGCCTGTGCCAGTGTGAGGGGAACCGACTGTCCCGACGTCCCTGATGGGCCGGGCTGGTTGTCTAGATCCAGTTGGACAGAGCTGCTGTCATCACTGTGGGCCTCTTCTGTTTGTGGTGTGGACATGTGTGGACCCCCCTGTGCGGTGACGTTGGTTAGGGGTCCTGCAGGGGTGTAAAAGCATCTGTGTGTACCATGGTGTGCAATGTGTGGGTGCCTTGTACTCCAATGCTTGAATTCCTGTGTGGGACCTTGTGTGATGATGGTTTAGGGGGGTGTATGGATATGTGCAGTAGCCATGCATTGGTGATGGGTGTCCATGCTTTGGTGTTGCATACAGGGCTTGGTGTTGGGATGTGTGGTTTCTGATAGTGGGACATGTGTGAGGAGTTGGAGTGATGGGGTGAGGGCGAGGGTGGAGGTATGTGATGGCATGCAGGTACAGTGGGGGTTGTAATAGTTAAGATTTGACTTACCAGAGTCCATTCCTCCAGCTACTCCTTCGAGGCTCTCAGGATGCAGAATCGCCAAGACTTGCTCCTCCAAGTTGTTAGTTGTGGGGGAGGAGGTGGGGGTCCGCCGCCAGTCCTCTGTACCGCAAGGTGGTGTCTGGATACCACGGAACGCACCATCCCCTGTAGGTCGTTCCACCTCTTCCTGATGTCATCCCTATTTCTTGGGTGCTGTCCCACTGTGTTGACCCTGTCCACTATTCTGCACCATAGCTCCATCTTCCTAGCTATGGAGGTGTGCTGTACCTGTGATCCGAATAGCTGTGGCTCTACCCGGATGATTTCCTCCACCATGACCCTGAGCTCCTTCTCAGAGAACCTGGGGTGTCTTTGCCGTGCCATGGGGTGGTGTGGGTGATGTGTGGGGTGGTGTGTGTTATGATATGTGGGGTGATATTTAGTGGTGTGTTGTCTGGGGTGCGTGTATGTTATGTGGGTGATGGTGTTGTGTGCCTGTGGATGCCTCTCTCTGGCCTTCTATCGCAATTGTGGTCGTAAGGGTTTGTGGGAGATGTGGGTGTGTGTTTTATATTGTATTGGGTGTGTGGGAGTGGTGTGTGTATGTGTATCAGGTGTGTGTATTTCGAATTGTCCAATGTGGTTTTGTTTTGTAAATGTGTGTGTATTTTGAGCGTGGCGGTGTGTACTGCCAATGGAATACCGCGGTTGAAAGACCGGCGCGTGGATTCGTGGGTCGTGATAGTGTGGGCGTATTTCTGTTGGCGTGACGGTGGAGGTTTTGGTATCGCCAGTTTATCACTGACCTTTGGTGTGGCAGACTTGTGTGGGTGTCTGAATTTTGGCGGATTCTGAGCTGTGGGTCATAATAGCTGTGGTGGATTTCCGCAGCTGCGGCGATGTGTTGGCGGTCTTCTGCACGTCGGTAAGCGATTTTGCTGCCAATGTTGTAATAACCCCCTAAGTCCTGATGAACAAAATGGCGGCTGCAACTTTCCTCTCAGGTTGCAATCAGCCAATCATGGCTGATGGCACATGGATCCCTGAATCCATCCGGATCTCCAGAGGATCCACGATGGATCCATGTCTCTATATATGCAAGTTCATTTTTGCTTTAATAACTCCTAAACTACTAAACAGGTTTACACCAAGTTATAATTAGGGCTCTTTCTGGACCAAGAGCTAACTTTCTGCCAAATTTGGTGTAAGTCCGGCCAGCGGTTTGGGTTGTAGTCATATCTAAAATCCCTGTGGGAAATTGCATGGGGAAAGCATGTTTTGTGTCCTCCCTCCTTTTTCTTGGCCCCTGCTTGACAGACCCCGCTGTCAGAAAGCGAACATTTCTTCAATGCCCCAGGAAGATGGCGGCCCCCGGGGTTGGCCCCCGTTACATAAAATAATGAAAACCCCCAGGGTTGGGGGGGCTAGAGGGCCCCTCTGCATTATAATGAAAAATGCCCTTCGGACATGGCCTCCCCGGGAGAGTAAGTATTATGAAGCGCAGGGGCCTGTGCTTCATTTTTTAAAACATTTTTGCCAGATCCAGTGCAAATCATGACAAAATGTTTTTTAAAAACATGCTTTTTAGCCCTTTGGTGGCTGTCTGGGACCCTAGCACCAGAGCTAAGGGGTCAGGGTGTCTCGACCCTGGCCCCTTTTTTTTCAATTACACATTGACCTGAAAGGAAAGGAGTTCACTGTAAGTCGAGCAGAACAACCACTTGAATCATCTTGGGATTAAGCACAGCAGTAATGTGTTTACCCGTGATTGCGGATAACCGCAGGGAGATATAAAGTGGTTATGCAGACTTCATGGTAGAAGACATAAATCACCACAGATGTCACAATGTACATATATGATGAGAAGCTCACAATGGAGCAAGCTGATCTAGAACATGAGGGGGACAAAAACAGTGGCTATTACTATCACTAATGTGCAAAAGAGCATTAGTAGGTGCTACTAAGAGTAGAAGGTGCCCGTGTATCAGTATGAGCACTCCGATGTAGTCCACAGCAGAAGCTGAATTTACTACTAGTGTGAATGTGGTGAAATACCGAACGTCACATTACTTACTCCAATATCTGAATTGGCTATCCAGTATAGATGAGAACCATACCATTAGCAATGTTAGTGTAAAGATCAAGCCCAACTATGCCAGTGGTTGGTACAATTAAGCATTACTGGCATCAACCAGGAACTGAAAATACAGAATGGGCAACACAGTGACCCGGATATTCATAAACTCATAGTGGATAATACCTCAGGCTATTGATGTGCATCACAACATATGGACACTATCACACTCACAGTGCTCAATTAATAAACACTGGGAAAAAATGGTGGTGTTGTGGCATCGATAATAGTAAGTGCAAACATGTCCAAATGTTTTGCTGTACTGAAAACATGCACCATAAGTGACGACCATCAAGGTGATAAAAGTAATGATTAATGGGGCAGTGTAATCAGCTACTGAAAATGTTGCAAGAGGCATGTTGTTATCCCTAAGTGCTTTCACTGGTTAATACAATTGTGCGCTGTCTAAAGTGAGAGTATAGTGAGCATCATAGAGGCCACTCATGAACTAAATGGATATTTACCATGGCCGACAGGCCCCTTGATGGTGACTTGTTGAGTGAAACCAATTTTGTGAGAATGTTGCTTTCAGTAATTACAGGCGTGCCCTGTAAAAAGATATAAACTGCACTTGAATGAATTGGTCAAATGGTGGCGGTGACAAAAACACAATAAGGGTTATCGTATGGTGGTTAGTGCAGTGTATACTGGAACAAGTGCTCACCTGATTCAGAAGGTAGTCAGCAAGGAAACCCCCGATCAAGGAATCCTCCCACAGGTCTGTGGATACAAGAATCGCAGTTGTCCGGGGTGCCCAATAAAGCCATTGCATCTTCCACATAAGGTCCTCGTGTAGGGGGCGTGGTTAGGGCAATAGGCATGTCACAACCAGAGAGCATCTGAACTGTGATTCAGCACGTGGACAAACATGGATGGGAGGACGGAAGAGGAACCACTAAAACTATCACATCTTCCTACGATGTGAGTGACTCGAAAGGCTGCTGAGAAGCGGACAGGAAAATGAGACACAAGAACAAAATAGGAAATGTGCTTGCAAGGCTGGGAGGTGGTCATAAAAGGAGTGGACAAAAGCAGATATGCAACACATTTCCATGGTGAAATGCCACTAAAAACATTTGAGGCGGATTAAGAGACACTGTATCCTAGTTTAATGCCATTTAGGACAGAATAGCCTCAAAGAGGTGGGTTCAAAGCAAATATTAACAACAACATTCATACAACTGCCTTTCATAAAACACATACTAAGACCTAAAATAAAAAAATATCAATAATTTGAATGCATATTTGGCAAATACCTGAAGACCAACAAAAACTGCTGGTAATAATATAGACAGTAAGGGGCATATTTATACTCTGCGGCAAATGTGCGTCAAAAATTTTGATGCACATTTGGTGCAAACCCTGCCCCATATTTATACTTTGACGCCCGCGGACGTCAAAATTCCATCATGTGCGTCATTTTTTGGAAGGGGGAAACTGCCTTGCATTAATGATATGCAGGATAGGCGTTCACTTCCAAAAAATGACATTAAGGCTTGTGCGCCTTATTTATACCCCAGCGTCATTTTGACGCACAGGAGGGGGTGAGCCTTAAAAAACGGCGCACAGCCTGTTGTGCGCAATTTTTTAACACCTGGCTCAGGGCAGGCGTTAAGGGATCTGTGGGCTCAGAAGGAGCCCAGAGGTGCCCTCCCCTGCCCCCAGGGACACCCCCTGCCACCCTCGCCCACCCCTGGAGGACACCCATGGATGGGGGGACCCATACCAGGGAAGTAAAGGTAAGGTCAAGTAAGTATTTTTTACCTTTTTTTTTAAGTGGCATAGGGGGGCCTATTTTGGGCCCCCCCTACATGCCACTATACCCAATGACCATGCCCAGGGGACAGAAGTCCCATGGGCATGGCCATTGGGCAAGGGGGCATGACTCCTGTGTTTGCTAAGACAAGAGTCATGTCAATGGGGGTTGTGCGTCAAAAAAAATGGCGCAAGTCCGGTTTGAGGACTGATTTTTGCCTCAGACCTGACTTGCACCATTTTTGGACGCACAACCCCCATTTTCCCATACGCCGGCACTCCCTTGTGTGAGTCTTTTTTTTTTTACTCAGACCAGTCCACAACCATTCCAACGCGCCATGCTGGCGCCTTATTTATGGAATTACGTTAGCCGGCGGTAAAATGTTCGACGCACAACTGCGTTGGCGCAGTTGTGCGTCAAAAAGTATAAATATGGCCCTAAATACCTTACTGCATTAGTAAAGACAATAAACACAGGAGAAGCACATGTCAGGGATTCCTCAAAAAAAGTAATTATTGTAGGCATATATTAGAGGAAAAGAACAACTATCCAGTTTTAACTGGAATAACAGTTAATCCATAAAAGGAATACATTTACGCCACTCCTCCATTGTGTTCTGTCCTTGACTAATAGAGTTTGGAGAATGTATGTTATATCTCCACCTCTTGGTGATGGAAGAGCCTTTTTCCTGACTTTCCATTTCAAGTCCTCTGCCATGTGCCATTTCTCCATGTAGTGTTGAACCAGGGGGGCAGATTCGATCTTGCAGTGGATATGGCTCCTATGTAGGCTAATCCTTGCTCTGACTTGTGATGTCTGTCCGATGTGCATCTTGTCACATGGGCATCATATACAGTAAATAACGTTCGTAGATGCACAATTAATGTAATGTTTCAGCATCATCTGAATATTACTGTGTCCAAAAGTTTTCAAGTTCTGCGTATAGTAACAAGACACACAGGGGCATAGTTTACACAGAAGTGGGGCAGCATGGTGCCAAAATTGGCAGCCCTGCGCTGTGTCACTTCTGAAACGCAGGAATGCGCTTTATTTACACAAATCTCAGAACAACCCTGTGTTTCCCCTAGCGCTGGTGCTAAATTTAGCTGCCAGCGCTAATGCAGGCACACTTGCACCATAGTGCAAGAGTGTCTGCTTGAAGGGAATGATTGTTTATATGCAGGAAAGTGTATTTTCCTGCACATAAACAATCTACAATGGTGATTTGTTACTTCTATGTGTACAGCAGGATGTGGCACACATAGAAGTAGCAAATCATCATTACTGAATGATTGTTCATGTGCAAGAAGGAACACCTTCCTGCACATAAACAATCATTTATGGTGTTTTGCTCTTTCGTTGTGTGCTGCAGAATACAACACACTTGGAAAAAGCAAAAACGAGGAGAAATAAAAGTATTTATCCTCATTGCTCCATGCTAACACCACCCCTGGTGTGGCGTTAGTTTTTGTCACTGCCATAGATTACGAATTCTTGTAAATCTGGTGCAGTGTCAAAAGCAATGGGTAATGCGGTGGAATGCCCACAGCAATAACCATTGCACACCCCTCTGCTGCAGAAAACTGCGTCAGAGGGGCCCACAAAAACTGGCTTAGCTCCGCCTTGTAAATATGGCGCAGTGCACAGTGCCACCGTACCATAATAAAAAGTGATGCTTCAGTGGCTCTAGGGGCATGTATATGTGCCCCACAGTTTCCACACTCATTGTGGCTATTAATAGGGGTGAGGCCCCATGAGGCTGGAATATTTTCTAAGGATTTGGAAACACTGGAATTAGCATGCACTGGGTGGTCCCTGGTGCTGCAACCTCTCTTATATGAAAAAAGGGGAAGTTCCTTAAAGATCTCCATAGTGTTAAGAGTGAGCCAATGTCTCTTTATGATCTTGAGTATTTTGTTTTCATCTGGACAGAATGTTAAAGCACATACTATCTTGTCCAGTGTGGATTTAGCCCTCATCTGTAGTATTTCTTCTCAGGGGCTGTACCAGACCCTTTTCACCAAGGTCTTTACTAAACATTTGGCGCACCATCGCTCTTGAAGATTTTTACTTAAAATTGTGCTTCTTTGAAAAAAATCGTCATTCAGAGTACAATACCTGTATAATCTAAAAATTGCCCAAAAGGTAGAAGGGCTTCATATGCCCATGGACATGAATGGTAAGCAATGGGCAGGTTCCAAGCCCATTGTGGAATACAGGAGCCTCTCAAGTGAGAGTGCATGCTCTAGTGCTTGCTGACACAGGTGAGACCTAAAAATAGATCAATACAATAAATAAAGGCAGACAAAATGCCATATCATGTAAAGATATCAATTTCAGCATAACTCCTGGAGTAAAAATATTGCCCAAGTGGGCTCCTTTCATTGTGTACCATAAACACCCTAGCTACATCTCAGTTCCATACAATCAACCCCAAATTACACCAAAGTGGGCTATGTACAAAAGGAAAGTTATCCTAAAAAAATCCTCAAATTTCAACAAAATAGCAAAGTGTCCTCATCTGTGACAGAGATCTGCAAAGACCCAGCACTGCATCTCGGGAGAGACTTCCTTTCTTTTCCACTGTGAACAATTAACAAAAGGAGAGAAACAAGCATTTGCAATGCTATAGGTCTCACATTTGCTTGAGTTAGAGCTATTGGCATTGTAAGTTCATAACTGGATTTTTTTGCCACATACATTGGTCAACCTTGCCCCATAATTTAATCTGTTCCTGTCACACAACCTTGGTGTGGTCTTCCCTAACTTTTTGCCTCTACTTCCCAAGTTGTTGCTATGTGTTGGACTCTGTTTTTGCTGTTTTTGTTACTCTGGGCACTTTACCACTGCTGACCAGTGCTAAAGTACAAGTGCTCCCTATGTGAAATTGTATATGTAATTGGCTTTTCTATAATTGCAATAGTTTAGTTATTAGTAAGTCCCCAGTAACGTGCACCAGAGGTGCCTAGGGCCTGTAAACCAAATGCTACTAGTAGGCCTGCAGCACTGATTGTGCCACCCGCATAAGTAGCCCTGTAAACATGGCTCAGACCTGCCAATGCAGTGTCTTTATGTTAGGTTTTAAACTGCCAATTCGACTTGGCAAGTATACCCACTTACCAGGCCCTAACCTTCCCTTTTTATACATGTAAGGTACCCATAAGGTAGGCCCTATGTAGCCCCATGGACAGGGTGTAGTATATGTCAAAGGTGGGACATGTACTGATGTGTTGCACGTCATAACAGTGAAATACTGATAAATTTGTTTTTCACTGTTGCAAGGCCTATCTCTCTCATACATTAACAAGGGGGCTGCCTTTAAATACCCTTAAAGAGCAGTTTTCCTTTGAGAGCAGATAGAAAAATGGAGCTTGGGGTCTCTGAACTCAATATTTAAAAATACATTTGTTACAGAAGTTGGTTTTTATATTGTTAGTTTGAAAATGCCACTTTTAGAAGGTAGGCATTTTGTTGCTTAAAGCATTCTGTGACTCTGTCTATATGTGAATTTCCTGTCTTGGTCAGACTGACAGGTGGGCTGTTTATGAATCTCCTATAGTCAGTGACACAAAGTGAGCTGGGGTGTAGTTGGCATATCCTGATGAGCCACCTGGGCTGTAGTGGAGGGAGGAGTGATCATTTACACCTCAATGGGCTGTGCCTGCCCTCACACAATGCAGTCTCCAGCCCTCTGGTGTGTGTCTGGCCTGGGCGAGGCAGGATCCTGTAAACAACAGAGACTTCCCTTTGAAGTATGCCAACTTCAAAGTCAGAAAGTGATATATGTAGTTGACCCAAAACCTCAGACTTTAGATTTCTTCAAGATCACTACTGGATTCATGAGGAACCTCTGCCAAGCAGAAGAGCTGAAGAGCTGAGGAGAAGTGCTGCCCCTGCCTGTGACTGTGCTTTGTTGGGCTATCCTGCAGTTGCTGCTTCTGCCTGTGAAATATGACATAGACAGGACTTTGTTTTGTATTCCTGCTTGAGAAGAATCTCCAAGGGCTTGGATTGAGCTTTTCCCCCTGTTCTGAAGTCTCAGGGCCATCAAAGACTTCCTCTACCAGTACCTGGACTCTCTGCTGTGACTCCTGTCCTGCCAAGTGGTATCCCATCCAGTCCCTGGGCCCTTGAGAAGTGACATTGGCAGACCAAGGACTGAAATCCATGCACAGAACACCATGCAGGGACATTTTCAATGCACCACTTGCAACGTGGCTGAAAAACGATTTGCCACCCACTTCACAGCAAAGATCGATGATCTGCCTGCATTGCAGCTGGGAGATCGACACATCTTGGCTGGAGATACGACGAAAAACCCGCTTATGGCTGCTGATAACAACGCAAACCCCACGTAGCGCGCTTTTTTTAACATCGCGTGACCAGATTTCTCATGCATCGTCACTGAGCATCAATGTCATCATGAACCTGCGCAGACCCGAGGTGCCCTGTCCAGAAATCAATGGCTTGCTCTCTTGAGAGGGAGAAAAATGATGCATCTCCAAACCGAGAAGAAAATGACGCACGGCCTCACTTGCAAGTAAGAAATCAACACATCACTGACTTTTCCAAAGCACCCTCACCCGTGCAGCTTTATTTTTTATGTAAACTAGGTACTTTGTGTAAAATGAACGTTTCCATTGTTTTATATGGAGTAAGACTCTTATTCCTTTGAAAATTCATATCTTGACTTGTGTATGCTCGATTTTTGTCATTTTGGTCTTAGTGAGCGAGTGAAGTCCTGGTGTCCATTTTGTAGTGTTTTCACTCCATTACTGTGTGTGTTAGTACAAATACTTAACACATTGCTTCTGAGTTAAGCCTTTCTGCTCGTGCCAAGCTGCCAAGGGTGTGAGCGGGGGTTAACCAGGTATGTTTCTTCTGTGCCCTGACTAGAGTGAGGGCCTTGCTTGGACTAGGGGTAACCTGAATGCCAACCAAATACCCCATTTCTAACACCCTGCGTGTAACTAAAGCACTTCCATTTACCTTATCCCTCAATCTGCAGCAAAAAATGAAAATGTTGCCAATTAGCATCCTAATTTAAATCTCTCATGCTAATTCCAATAGAATACCACTTTTCCCACCCCACCATCAGAGTTGCTGGATGGCTAACATAATTCACCCAAAAAAGACACAACACAGCCACGGAGGAGTAACAAGAGGAATAACATAGAAGGGTCACCCAGGCATATCAAGAGTGTTCAAACAGTCATAGCGTAATAAGAATGTTAGGTTGGCCTGAATCATGGTTGTTGGAACCTGGCCCTTTTTGCAGGATCATCCCCAAACTTTTTTGCCTTCTCCCTCCTATTGTTCCTGACCTGTTTTTGTTGGCTTTTGAACTCTGAGCACTTTACCACTGCTAACCAGTGCTAAAGTGCATATGCTCTCTGTGTAAATTGTACTATTAATTGGTTTAAACATGATTGGCATATTTGAATTACTAGTAAGTCCCTAGTAAAGTGCACTAGAAGTGCCCAGGGCCTGTAAATCAACTGCTACTAGTGGGCCTGCAGCACTAGTTGTGCCACCCACATAAGTACCCTGTAATCATGTCTCAGACCTGCCACTGCATTGTCTGTGTGTGCCGTTTTAAACTGCAAATTCGACTTGGCAAGTGTACCCACTTGCCACGTCTGACCCTTCCCTTTTCCTACATGTAAGACACCCCTAAGAGAGGCCCTAGGTGGCTCCATGGGCAGGGTGCAGTGTATGGTTAAGGTAGGACATATACTAATGTGGTTTATATGTCCTGACTGTGAAATACTGCCAAATTTGGTTTTCACTTTTGCAAGGCTTATCTCTCTCATAGGTTAACCTGAGGGCTGCCTTTAAACATGAATAAAGCGTAGCTCCCCTTTGGGAGCAGATAGACATGTGGAGTTTGGGACCTCTGAACTCACAATTTAAAAATACATCTTTTAGTAAAGTTGGTTTTAAGATTGTGTGTTTGAAAATGCCACTTTTAGAAAGTGGGCATTTTCTTGCTTGAAGCATTTTTGTGGCTCTGCCTGTTCGTGGATTCCCTGTCTGGGTTAGTTTGACAGTTGGGCTGTTTGCATCTCTCCCCAGACAGTGACACAGAGGGGCTGGGGGGTAGCCTGCATATTGCAATGAGCCATCTGTGCTAGGAGGGAGGGGAGAAGTAGTCATTTGCACCTGAAAGGGCTGTGCCTGCCCTCACACAATGCAGACTTCAACCTCCTGGTGTGTGTCTGAGGCTTTGCCTGGGCAAGGCAGGATTTCACAAACAGGTGAGACTTTCCTTTGAAGTAAGCCTACTTCAAAGGCTAAATTGGGTATAAGAAGAGGACCCAAAATGACAGACTTGTGACACTTCTTGGGGTAGACTTTCTACCTCACAGACACTTCTGGACAAGACACCTGCTGGTGAAGAATCCCTGAACCAGACCTGCCAAGAGAAACTGCCTGGCTGCCAAAGGACTCACTGGGACTGCTTTTCTGACAAGGACTGCTGCCTTGCTGTTGCCCTGCTACCCTGCTGCTCCCTGGCTGTGCTGAGAAGTGCTCTCCAAGGGCTTGGGTAGAGCTTGCCTCCTGTTCCCTGAAGTCTCAGGACCAAAAACACTTCACTCCTGCAACTGGACTCCTTGTGCAGCAACAATCTGATGCACAGCCTGCTAAAAAACAACGCACAGCCTGCCCACAGTGATAAATTCACTGCACGCCAAACCAGGACGACGCAGCATGACTTCGCAAGGAGAAGATTGACGCAGCGCCTGCGTTGCGGCTGGAACGTCGACACACGGCCCACGGATCATTGCACAGCCGACCTGGGACGACACAGAATGACTTCCAGAGAGGAATCGACGCAGTGCCTGCTGTGCGGGAGAAATTTCCATGCAACGCCCTCTGGATGGATGCAGCGCTTGTGACTTCGTTCCGCAAGCCCAGGGTTCCACGCACAGTTCCCGGGGCACCAGAACCCCCGCAACCCCAAAGAGGAACAAAGTCTGCGTGCCGTAAATCGATGCAAAGCCTTCACCTGCAAGGAAAATAACGACGCAAGTCAGTGTGCGAAGGCGCGAAACCGACGCACACCTCCCCGTTCTCCATGCATCACCTCCTCTGCGGTCCCTTGCAGAGAGTTTGATGCCGAACCAGGTACTTTGTGCTTGCAAGAGACCTTTATTGTTTTTGAGAGAAATGTACTTGTTTTTAAAAGACTTAAGACACCTTATATCACTTTTAAGTGATATCTCAACATTAACTTATTGCTTCTTTGATCGCTTTGACCATCATCTTAGCAGATAAATATTATATATTTTTCTAAACACTGTATGGTGTATTTTTGCAGTGCTATATGGTATTATTGTATGATTTATTGCACAAATACTTTACACATTGCCTTCTAAGTTAAGCCTGACTGCTCAGTGCCACGCTACTGGAGGGTGGGCACAGGATAATTTGGATTGTGTCTGACTTAGCCTGACTAGAGTGAGGGTCCCTGCTTGGACAGGGGGTAACTTGACTGCCAACCAAAGACCCCATTTCTAACAATGGTCAAAACTGCAATAAGGAGAGATCAATAAAACATATGTAATTATCATGTAAACCTAATACAAACTTTTATCAGAAATAAACTTTTGGCATTAGTCTGTAATGCTCAGAACAGTTCTTATAATTTCTATCAGGGGCAATGATAGAAAAAATAAAATGTAAATATGACGGAAAGGGGAGAGCTGTTGAAACTGCAGGCTTCAAGAGTATGTATTCTGTGCTTGGCATTGTTTAAAAGCTGTTTGACGGAATGCCAAGCGATTAGCACTCAGGCAGCCATATGTCACAAAGGGGCAATTACATTTTGACTAGATGTGATTAGTTGGAAACTCTGGTGCTGCGGGTAAAACAACTGAATAAACGGTGGTATTTAATTCTGTTATTGGCCCCATTCTTTAAAAGAAATGGGAAATCTGCATCACTGGTTTACTTTTTGGGAGCTGACAATGGTCACTCGGTCAGTATAACTTAAACTGGAAACTTTGCACATTTCCATTGGCCATTCGTGGAAATGGGCTTTCCATGTGTGTAATTGTGTGAAAGTGCAACTTCTCATGAAAAAATGCCTTCGCTTCAGCGCATTCACACTTTTATTTTCTCCACAGAGGTTTTGGAACACCTATCAATAACTTTGATTGTTGGTGTGCACATTCAGGACATTCCAGGCTGGAATGCCCACTCCTTGCTCCTGGAAGTAGATGATGTATACCCACAAAAAACTTAGTACAATTAACTAGTGTTGAATTAGTTCATTTAGTTTAGGCAGGGTAAACAGAAAACCACATGAAACCTAAAAAGATCATCTACCAAAAGATTTTTGTAGACAGTAGGGTAGCATGTCCCAAACCCTTAATAAGGTCTTAGGCCCATATTTATTCATTTTTTGAAGCAAAAGTAGTGCAAACTTATAAAATATAATTGTATATAAATTATGCAAATTTGGCGCTAAAAATTATAAATATGGGCACTTAGTGTGCAGCAGGTTAATCAAAAACCACCAGCATGGAAAGAAATACAACAAGTATTTGCAATGCATTGGGTCTTACGTTTGCTCAAATTAGAGCTACTTGCGCTGAAAATTCCTAACTGAACTTTTCTTGCCACACAAACAGAGAATAAAATGTAAAGCAGTTGACATAAACAAGCCAATTCAAAGCGCCGCCGTGATAGTGAAAGAGACACACAAAAGGAAAAAGAAGTTGTCTGGCAGTCAAAGTTATCTGCAAAAGTGCAATTATCCATATAACAGAGTCGATGGCCAAGACAGTAACAAAACCACCCTAGCGAGGGACAAACTTAAAGCAGTTACCAACTAAAAGAAAGGATTTTTGAAAGGGAAGCCCACGAACCAATGATAGTGATGGGTGTGTGGTGGGCATTGTTAAAAGCCCAACACATACCAAATATATATATATATATATATATATATATATATATATATATATATATATATATATATATATATATGTATGGTAATAAGTTTTATTTCACAAGATTAGATACAATAAAGTTCAGTAGCTAGTAAAATAATAAGATTGATGTATTGATGTACAGCACTTGGAGGCGGCCTTTAACAAGGGCAGAGTGTACGGGGAATTTGGCTTGAGATTGGAGGAGCACTGCACAAAGGTCACGCATCACATTCTGTGGGGTGGGGGGAGCACACGTTTAAAGTCTAAACTTTAAACAAGTTGTTTACTAAATCAGCTGCGGCTACTGCCAACATCAAATATGTCATCTTTCAGCTGATTCAATATACGCTAATAACGCCTATCCCCTACTTTATCTTCATTGAGTCAGGAACTCAACTTCCTAAAATACCCTAAAATGGTATTACATCAACGCAGCATTTCAAGGTAGAAACTGAAACTACTGACTGATAAAATGCTGGGATGTACTAATGGTATATCAACTGACACTTTATAATCCAGTTCCTAACCCATGCATCGGAACGACTTGCTTAAGGTCTCACAACGCTCATTTTTAATGTCGCTGTTTCAGCAAGGCCTGACCAAGGGAGAACACCAGGAGCTGAAGCTCCCTCTGTCCTGCACTGTCTAATTAATATTCAAGACAGATGGGTGGGACCGGTGGACATGGATCAAGCCGAGGAGAGAGGGAAATACCAATGTTTGCTGAAATGGCTGTATAAGGTCTGCTGAATGATTTAAAAACTGCCATTATAAGCCACACAGCCATCATTAAAATGCAGGACATCTGAAGCTCTGTCGATTCTTGCTGCCATGCAACAACAACAAAAAGCTTGGTGATTCAAGGTAGTGACTCTCTATGGTCAATAATTATGAAATATGGTGCACACTAACACCATTTCCTAACGGCAAGGAATGGCTAGTGTAAAAGAAACACTATCTGGGGGGTGGCATTAGGGAGCATGGTGCTAGTAGGTCAGAAATTACGTTAGGCTATTTAGAGGCAAACATTTTGCCACTAGTCAGCCTAGTGTCATTTTCTGATGCAGAAGGAACCCCAAAATGGCTCCTATATAAGTTTAGGCAGGAGTCATGCCTACCACCCCAATGCCCCCCACAGGGGACCAGTGTCCCCTGGGCAAGCCCAACATACCCAGTGCCAGGCAGGGGGCACACCACACACACATACAAAAACACTCACTAGCAACTTACCTGGGATGGGCTCCCTCCTCCTGTAGTGTCCCTGTGAAGTGGGTGGTGGTGTTGCTGGGGCTTGGGGTGGGCATTTTTTTGGTCATTCCATGGTGTTTCACCATGGAAATGGGCCTACCTGGACTCTAAGGCTCATCTGACCCAGGCACTAAATAATGGCGCTAAACGGGCTTAGTGCCATTATTTAGGTCCACCTCCCACCTGCACGTCATTTCTGCTTCTGGAGGTAAATATGGCACTGGGGAGCTAACGCCATGTTTAGGACAGGAACACCTACCTTGCATCTCATTGACACAAGGTTGGTTCGTGTATCCTAAACATGGCTATAACTCCAATATTTTGACTCTAGGTGGATCTATTGTGTCAAACTATAAATATAGAGTTAGGTTAGCGCTGCTTTAGCGCCAAAATAAAGGCGTTAAGGCGATGCTAAGGTTCCATAAATATGAGCCTAAGTGAGTCACCCATTGCCTTTTTCCAAATTAATCTCAGCTCTAACTCAGACACTGCCTGCCTTGTGTGTGACACTGTGAATGTGAACGAAGATGAACTGAAACTAACAAAACTCTTCAACCAGTGACCACCAAAACCATAAAACAACACTCAACTGACACACCAAACTTAATTTTATTTTCAATGTATTTTACCTCCTATTTTGTTTTTTAAACTGCTTAAAATCAGCTTGTATAGTTGCGGTGAGAGGCCAGGCCCATGCTGGAACATGCAAGAATGACAATGAGTACTGCTGCCCAATTTAAAACCTGCCATAAAAGCCACCCAGCTATCAGTAACCGTGTATCGTGCAAGTTCATTGAACATTGATTTCGCCAGGCAATGCATAAATAACCGTTTTCTTTGCATGGCTGGGGCATTAAAAATACAAGACATCTGAGCTCTGCCAGTGCCTGCTGCCAATCAAAATAAGGCTCAGCTGATAAAAAAAAACATGCCTTCGAACATGAAGCATGGCGCTGAGCTGCAAGGAGAAAAGATGGCGGCCCAGATTGAAGGCAAAACCGAAACCAGAAGGGAGGAGGGGCCAACACATGCTGTAACAAGAGGAAACGTGACATAGTGTGATGTCCAAAAAAATGTTCTCTTAGTGAAAGCTCCCAGAGCAGGAACTTAGCACACAAAGAAGGTACATTTAGCACAATGCATCAACACAAGTGAAGCATTTAAGGCAAACACAACAAAGAACAAATGGCAAGATTTGGCGTGGTTAAAAGTCCATATTGAATATAACACATCTTGCAGACAGTGCTGCGCTCTGCTAAGCTTGACGTAAGAAATAGTGAATTAAAATCTACAGCAACCTCCTGACAAATAGAAAACAATAAAAACATTCAAAGCTAAGAGAATTTAGAAACAGAAATCAATGGTTCCTTTTGTTTATTCACTGTCCACCTCTGAATTCCAACCAGTAGGGAGTTTAGTATTGGGGTCAAATATGTATTTAGATTCTCTTTGTCTAACCTACATCCAAAGGTTTAATGCAGAACACAGACAAAGTGGGCCATATTTATACTCCGTTAGCGCCGGATTTGCGTCGTTTTTTTTTAACGCAAATTCGACGCAAAACTAACTCCATATTTATACTCTGGCGTTAGACGTGTCTAGCGCCAAAGTCCATGGAGTTTGCATCACTTTTTAGCGTGGACACCTACTTTGCGTTAATGATATGCAAGGTAGGCGTTCCCGTCTAAAAAAGTGACTCTGAGGCATGTGCGCCGTATTTACACTCCCGTGCAAAAATGACGCCCGGGAGTGGGCGGGTCCAAAAAAATCACGTCCAGCCGCTTTTGCGTCGTTTTTTAGCGCCTGGTCAGGGCAGGCGTTAAGGGACCTGTGGGCTCGGAAGGAGCCCAGAGGTGCCCTCCCATGCCCCCAGGGACCCCCCCTGTCACCCTTGCCCACCCCAGGGGGACGCCTAAGGATGGAGGGACCCATCCCAGGGAACATAAGGTAAGTTCAGGTAAGTATTTTTTTATTTTTTTTTGTGGCATAGGGGGGCCTGATTTGTGCCCCCCTACATGCCACTATGCCCAATGACCATGCCCAGGGGACGTAAGTCCCCTGGGCATGGCCATTGGGCAAGGGGGCATGACTCCTGTCTTTGCTAAGACAGGAGTCATTTCAATGGGGGTTGGGAGTAAAAAAAAATGGCGCAAATCGGGTTGAGGCAAAAATTTTGCCTCAGCCTCACTTGCCCCATTTTTTGGCGCCCAAGCTCCATATGCCCCTACGCCGGCGCTGCCTGGTGTACGTAATTTTTTTTCACGCACACCAGGCAGCTCTGCAGGCTAACGCCGGCTAACGTCATTGAATAAATACGGCGCCCGCATGGCGCTTCAGAATGGCGTTAGCCGGCATTAGATTTTTTGACGCACAACTGCGTTGGCGCAGTTGTGCGTCGAAAAGTATAAATATGGCCCAGTGTATCTAAAACAACATGGCTGCTTTTAACGTTTGTAAAGACAGTATTCAGCCAATCACATGATGACTTGTCATCGCTCTGTACTGGGGACTTCCGCAAAATAGTGCGAAGTTCACAATTATATGATAGATACAGATAATAGCAAGTAAAGTGCCTTATAATTTAAAACATACCCTACTTACCTGTAATACCAGAAAGGATAATCAGCACATCATAATGTCAGATCCTGCCAAATTGTATGCAAATCTCTTCAGCTATTTTTGTGCTAGGCAAGACATAAAAGTCTAAGGAAAATACATTGGTGGAAAAACACGCTTTGCACCCTCTTGACCAATCAGTACAAAACTTTGCATCATCCTCCAGTGTAGAAGAAAGAAATGGTCTACAAGGTTTTGAGGAAATTTGTCAAATGGGCATAAAGGTATTATTAGGGGAAATGTGAGGAGCGTCTGTCTCTGGTAATCCTAACTACAAATACAGATAAATATTAAATATACATATATGTGTGTTCAAAAGGTGCGGTTGCAAACTGCTATTCATTAATAAATATATAAATAACAATAACGATACTTTCTGACCCTCCTTCTTTTCTCTTGTATTATCACTCATGCTCATAAAATTCTTTTTAGGTCCTCCTTACCTATCTGTTTTGGAGATTCAAAATTGTCAAACAGCGAGTGAAGTCCTGGTTTTAAACACATGCTCAAAATGTAGGTTAACCAAGGAATCTGCTTCACACCATTGAGTTTAAGACAATCTCAAATTATCTCACGGTAAAGGTTGGTGGTGGTTTAAACCAAACTGAGTGTCACAATAAAAATGGACTAAGTTTTATATGATCTTCAATGTATGGGGTCCCTAATTCAAGGGTGCATATAATTGTCTCCCAACTAATGGGGTTGGCTACAATATTCCTAAAATACTGATTTTCCACCTTTTTTATTATGTCAAGTTTAGTATGACCCCACATTCCAGCACTGTAACAAGCCAATGAAACACGTTTGATTGCATAAATAGCTCATCATTTCTTTGGTGATTTAGAACCAAGATTAGTTGCAAAGTTTCCAGTTCTTCCTTCGTATGATTCCAATTTCCCAGGTGATTAAAGTGCACACCTAAATAGGAAAATGCATAGTAATAATTTTAGTACCATTAAGGAAATGGGTACAACTCCTATGTTTGGACACACAATCTGTTTGAAAATGCCACTTTTAGAAAGTGAGCTTTTTCTTGCTTAAACCATTCTGAGACTCTGCCTGTCTGTGGGTAACCTGCATTTCCTGATTAGCCATCTCTGCTAGGAGGGAGGGGTGGAGTGGTCACTCTCATCTGAAAGGACTGTGCCTGCCTCTGACAATGCCGGCTCCAACCCCCTGCTGTGTGTCTGAGGCCTTGCCTGGGCAAGGCAGGATTTTACAAGTAGGTGTGAGTCCCCTTTGAAGAAAGGTGACTTCAAAGACTAAAATGGGTATAAGAAGGGCACTCAAATCTACAGACTTTAGAAACACTTCTGGAACCAAGAGGAACCTCTGCCTGGATAAGAGCTGATAGCTGAGGAAGAAGTGCTGCCCTGCCTGTGACTCTGCTTTGTGGAGCTTTCCTGCAGTGCTGCTTCTGCCAGAGTGAGAGGGCAAAGACTGGACTTTGTGTGCCTTCCATCTTGTGAAGAAATCTCCAAGGGCTTGATTTAGAGCTTGCCTCCTGTTGTTTGAAGTCTCAGGGACAGCAAAGACTTCTCTCTGCCAGCACCTGGAGTCTCTGGAGAGACTCCTGCTCTGACAAGTGGTGCCCTATCCAGTCCCTGGGCCCTTGAAAGGAAAGCTGGTGGAATCCAAGGAAATTGACTTCGGACGACTTCGGACCGACGCCGCTGCTGAATCCGGTAACGCCGCCTGCACCTGACGCCGTGACCTTCGCTGGAACGCGACGCTCTTCACAGGCCTGACGCCGCAGCAGCCCCGCTGAAGTGTGCGACTCCGTGGAAGTCGCCGCACCACATCGTGACCGACGCCGCTCGAAGTGCACGGATTCAACGTTTCGCACAGACGCCGTGATTCCAGACTTCGCTCATCGGCTTGTTTTCACTCTTCACCAAAGGTACTGTACTTGGGGGTCTACACGACTCCGTGTCCGGCACCGCTAGTGTCTGCTTGTTGGGAACGACTCCGTCACAACGCCGTGTTAACATCTCATCGAAGCATTTTTGTTTCTAAGCGCTATTTTTGAGTTTAATCTTAAAAAATTCATAATTTGACTTGTGTATGTCAGATTTTTGTCGTTTTGGTCTTGTTTTGTTTAGAAAAATATTTCCTATTTTTCTAAACCGGTGTTGTGTCATTTTGTAGTGTTTTCATTAAGTTACTGTGTGTGCTGGTACAAATACTTTACACCTAGCGCTCTGAAGTTAAGCCTACTGCTCTGCCAAGCTACCAAGGGGGTAAGCAGGGGTTAGCTACGGGTGATTCTCTTTTACCCTGTCTAGAGTGAGGGTCCTTGCTTGAACAGGGGGTAACCTGACTGTCAACCAAAGACCCCATTTCTAACAGTTGTCTATTTGCACACATACAGATGCACATGCAGCCACTTTTTCCAAACTGAAATGAATGTTCTTATGGAAAGAAAAACTATTGCAAGGTAGGTGCAATTTGTGTACGAGCACATTCGTTGGCCATCTTGGAATGCTTTTTGTTTTATTTTAAGAAACTGAATGTCAGGATAACTTCTACTTCTTCCCGTGCATGCACAACAACCATCTTGGACCTGTTTTCTTTTACTTGTCTTATGTTAATTACAAAATTGATTCAATGTGTGCTCACGCACATATAAAGGCTATTCATCTAATAATGATTTTTCTTTGGCTTTAAGAAAAAGCATTCCAAAATGGCAATACTGCCTGCATGCAGCAGCCATCTAAAGAATAAACAAAGCATTGGCAAAACCAGTAGGTGTTAAAGATGAGACCTATTGGCCTTGTTATTGATTGTTTTCTTTGCAGCTGAAAACAGCACTTCCATTGGTGCCTGAAGCCTCTTATGAATGAGAAGAAAATATTAGACACCTAGGCCCAGATTTAAGATGGCCTAGCTCCTCCTTGAGCCACATTAGCCTAAATTTTATGACGCTAATGTGGCCCAACGAGGCTAAACTCGCTGCGCCATATTTACAAACTGGTGCAATGCATGCTTTGCGCCACTTTGTAACCTCTTGTGCCACATTATGCCTGCACTAGGCATAATTTATACCAGGGGGGGGCGTTCCCAGATGGAGGAATCACAAAAATGGCACAGTGGAGTCTAAGAGATTCCACTGTGCCATTTTAGTGGCTATTCCTGCACAGTACATCAATAGAGTCAAAGGTTTTGATGCTATTGCCCCTACCCTGCGCCATGGTGCGCCCTATATTATATACGGCACACACATGGCGGCGGTAGGGTGGCGCTAAGGGGCGCAAAAAATGTGGTGCTACATTGGATGTAGTGCCACTTTTCTTCATTTCGGGCCCAAATGTGTGACATCGATGTTTGTCTCAGCTCTTTTTACCATCTCAGCAGAAGTATATTTTCAGTTGAATTACTAGATGCGCATTTTCTTTCTAATGTATTTGTAAGACATTTCAGCACCACACATGCAGGAAGACTTTTGGACCGTGCTAAATGTGTTGCATCGTTACGGTGAAATCTGCCTTAATTATCCGAAATTATTTGTTATGGATGTTTAACTCCAACATGAACGCACAACTACACTTATGGCTTTATCATGGAGTTTAATGATGTTACAGTCATAGAATGAGAACATTTACTGCAAAATTCAGTGATCATGTGAGTGTAATTACTGAGTAGTGAAAAACAATTAGGCCCATATTTATACCTTTTGACGCACAACTGCGCCAACGCAGTTGTGCGTCAAAAATTTTACCGCCGGCTAACACCATTCCAACGCGCCATGCGGGCGCATTATTTATGGAATTACGTTAGCCGGTGCTGCGGACTGGTGTGCGTCAAAAAAAATAACTCACACCAGGCAGCGCCGGCGTATGGGAAAATGGGGGTTGTGCGTCAAAAAATGGGGCAAGTCAGGTCTGAGGCAAAATTCAGGCCTCAAACCGGATTTGCGCCATTTTTTTGACGCCCAACCTCCATTGACATGACTCCTGTCTTAGCAAAGACAGGAGTCATGCCCCCTTGCCCAATGGCCATGCCCAGGGGATCTATGTCCCCTGGGCATGGTCATTGGGCATAGTGGCATGTAGGGGGGCCCAAATCAGGCCCCCTGATGCCACAAAAAAAATCTGAAAAAAATAGTTACCCGAAGTTACCTTTACTTCCCTGGGATGGGTCCCTCCATCCTTGGGTGTCCTCCTGGGGTGGGCAAGGGTGGCAGGGGGTGTCCCTGGGGGCAGGGGAGGGCACCTCTGGGCTCCTTCCGAGCCCACAGGTCCCTTAACGCCTGCCCTGACCCAGGCGTTAAAAAACGGCGCCCATCAGGCTGTGCGTCGTTTTTTAAGGCCCACCCCCTCCTGTGCGTCAAAATGACGTCAGAGTATAAATATGGGGCACAGGCCTTAAAGTCAATTTTTGGAAGGGAATGCCTACCTTGCATATAATTAATGCAAGGCTGGTTCCTCCTTCCAAAAAATGACGCACATGGTGGAATTTTGACGCCCGCGGGGTCGGACGTCAAAGTATAAATATGGGGCAGGGTTTGCGTCGATTGTGCGTCAACATTTTTGACGCACATTCGGCGCAAACAGAGTATAAATATGCCCCTTAGTGTTTGTGCCACTGATGTAAACAACTTTATATTCTTTCATTTCCAGACCTCTGAAACTGCTGATATGTGGAAGGAAGCAGAAATGTTCATGAAAGAACTTGGCACAAAATACAACCTGAAGGTATGCTATACAATATATACAGATAACAATATAGAAAGCAAGTAGTTACACAATTTATTTTCACAGTGGAAATCTAAGAGTTATCTGATATAATCAAGGTACGAGAAAAGAAGAAAAAGTGGCACAAAAGTACTGAATGCCCTGCAAGCATGATTGTAGGGTACATACCATTCAGGTTTTTTTTATAATAATCTGAAAAATATAAGGCGTTAGGGGACAATTCGAGTTTGATCTCAATCAGTGTTTGATATGTGTGTTTTGTCCTTATTGACTGTGATCAGAAACAGTGTAGCATTATTGAAATTTAGATGTTAATGCCCATAATCAACGGTAGCAGGCCCAGTAGGCCGTTGTGTATACAGTTTTATCTCCAGCACCAGAAATACGAAAAGACAGAAACGTAAGAAATGATGGAAGCTTTATCCTCAAAATAGAGGGGAGTAAAAGCACACTGCCAATACGTGGCGCCTTCTAGAAACCACTTCTGGGGAATACGACCCTTTAGTCACAGAGTCAGTGGCCAATAACTTACAGCCACATATTTATTATCCATATGTGAACTCGCATACTTGCTGTGAGTAGGAAAATAAACCACACCACCTTGAAGAATTTCAAAAACTCAAAAACGTGCCTGTCGCTGCTAAATATTTTTAAACAGCAGGAGTACTATAGGAGTGACTTGACCTTTTTCCGATGACAGAGGGATTGGGCTGATTTTAATATGGCGGGACTTCCCTGAAAAGTATATAGCAAAGCCCAAAAAAAGAGGTGGAGTGCAATTTAGCGGATGTATATGTAGGAGTTTAAAATTGTTGAACTATTGCTTGGTCAAGACAATCTTCGAAGACTACAAGCCCCCTTTTATTCACACACACAGCCCACTGCTTTGTGAGATACATTCAGACTGTGCAGGTTCCTCAACTGAGACGTTACAAAAATAGAAGCTACATTGATGTTATTTCCTGATACGACATGCCTTGCCACGCAATCTTATGACGCTAGATTATGGGATGTTATTTTACATGATTCTAAAGTTCGGAGTTACTAGCAAGGCATCATCCAAGGCCTTGCACGGGTGTAGGTAGTGGAGTAGCTATCTATGAAGCGGGGGATGCAGTCGCAACAGGACTCCGGCCTGTGAGGGGATAGCTGCACTCCAATTCTCCAAATGTTGCCATTTTCAACACCAAACCAAGGGGCATATTTATGGAAAAGTGGTGCATCATTCATGAGGCGCTGCTTTTCTAGAGCCCCATTGCATCCCGCTAACAACACCATGTGTGGGCTGTATTTACCATATGGCACACATATTAGCATAATAAATCATGGCACTAGTGTGGCGCTTTGCTGGACTAGCGCCATAAACTGTGGTGCTAATGCAGCAAAGCACAGGGAGGCTCATTGTTTTGAAAGGGAGCATCATCTTAATGCCTGCCTTAGACAGGTGTTAATAATGAAGCCAAAAAATGGTGCAGTGAAATCTAGTAAATTTCACTGCTGCATTTTTCTGGGCCTCCCTACGTGGGAATGCCACCCTTGCATGCATTATACCTGGTGCAGACAAAATGTGGAGTAAGGGTTTACAAAATGGCGCAATGCTTGCATTGCACCACTTCGTAAATATGGCACATGAGCAATGCCACCTTAACACCACATTTGTGTAAAAAAAATGACTCAAATGTGGTGCATGGTGGTGCTAGGGGCATCATGAATATGCCCCCAAATATTGGCAGTCAAAGCCTTTGCTTCTATTTGGGATAATGGGAACTTTGATATGCTACTAGTTCTGCAACTTCAAAATATCAGATGCCACACTTTGAATGGGGGAGAAGTAGGCATTTTAGATGATTTTCAAGTATTTCACACAATCCACTAAGCGGTAAGTGGAGGAGGACACACCTAACTGTTCCTCCCTCACTGCACTTGTAAAATTAATTCAATTTAAAATCATTAAAGTTTGAAAACACATTTCGGTTCTGTTTCAGGTAGTGCGTTTCAAAGTATATTTTTAACTATGTGTTATATCTCCATTGTTCCCATAAAGGTCTGGTTCTATAATCCGGGCTGGCATGCCATGGTGTCTTTTATCAATGTCGCTAACAATGCTATCCTGCGAGCCAATCTGCCAAGCGAGAAGAGCGTGAGCCATTATGGTATAACCACCTACAATCATCCCTTGAACCTGACAAAGGAGCAGATGTCTGACTTGTAAGTGCCTGTGTTTCCCTTCACTGGTGCAGATGTGTTCAGTATGCTAAATCTCGCCAAAAGAAAAGAAAATGAGACTTGACTCTCAGAATAATACGCCCTCTTTTCTCTCAGTTTACAAATATTTGCATATAAAGGTAATTCAAGAAAGGCTTTTCTTTTCAATGTTCTTGGGCACGTGTATAAATAGCTAGCGCGGGAACATCTGCGCTGGGCCTTGTGATATAGAAGTAATAGAGTTATTTCCTTGACAGATGTGTTCTCCATACAAAATAACGCCGCATGCATAAACATTAGCACAATGTGGATGGGGACTGTGTTCTCCAAAATATTTAATCATAAACTGAAAGAGCAATTATGTCCATCCTTCAATAGACCCTTCTCTCCTACATGGAATCTACGGGGGAGGGGGAACTAGGGGCAGTGAATGTTGAGCGAGAAGGGGAGATGTACATTTTTTGTACGGAAAAGAGAGGGAAGGTCGTGACCGAGGTTAGTGTGGTCGGAAAGAGGACTGGCACATGTTTAAAATTGGACGAGGTAATGTTGAGCGAGATGGAGGGAGATTCGCAGGAGGACCGTTTTATTTTTAATATGAAAGGGGAGATACTGAGTGGGGTGGGACAGAGCAACAGGCGTATTGGTATATTTTTCAATACAAAAAGAAAAGAAAAGACGTTAAACAATGTAGGGAAATGTGGCAGAAGGATATTTGTGAAGGGAAAAGGAGCTGCTGACTGAAATGAGCAACGGTGATAGGAGGATGCAGTGGCGTAGCGTGGGTTGTCAGCACCCAGGGCAAGGCAAGTAATTTGCGCCCCCTAACCCGTGGATTTTAGCACTCGCGAGTGCGAGCGCGCCCCCCCCCCAGATGTTGCGCCCGGTGCGACCGGCCCCCCCTGCACCCCCCACGCTACGCCACTGGGAGGATGACCATTACTTAATTTGTACATTAAAACATGCCAGGGTCCAAAGCTCTTCTCTGAAACACAAGGCTGCTGCCATGAAATGTGCAAGAATACTGAGGCAGCATAACCCGAATGCCATGTCGGGCCTCTTTAATCGATAAACAGCTACTTCCAGGCCCGTCAGCTCACTCTTGCAGCTTTTTGCTTTCTCCCTTTGTGACACTTTTCTGTCTTACTCTTCCTCTGTCTTTCCCATATGTATCTTTTGCTCACAGTAAATGCGTGATGCAGAAAAATAAGTGTCGCCCCCCAAAAATAAGTACATGTGCCCCCACAGCAACCAACTGCTCAAATTAAGCACTGATAAAAAAAAAAATCGGGTTTGTAAAGGGGAAGGAAGATAGTGAGCTAGGTGGAGGGCTGTGATAGAGTTCCAGTGGTGCCAAGAGAGTACCATAGATTAAAAGTGCTTAGAAAAAAATAGAGTACTCCTCATACAGTCAAGCAGGATGTCACTGGACACCATGCTCTGTGTGTGATTATGAGTTCTGGTCGCTTGGAACGCACTGGCATTTCTAAGAGAGTGGTATCCTGGAGAGGGGTTCATGAGATGTGGAGGAGCAGACGAGAAGGGTGGTAGTGAATTGGTGAAGTTCAGTGCTGGGCAAAAATGTCAAACTTTGAGCTTTTTCTTGTGCTGAACTGACACCATGAGTTTCCGGAAAGGGGCGTGGGCAAGCCTTATAAAATGACCTGTCTAAGACAGTGGTGTGTTCAAAGGATTCTGTAAGAAATTGAATCATTTTTTGAGTGGGGGAATCACTTCAAATAATAATCGCAATCCTCGTCAAGGTGAATCAGTGAAGTCACTAAATCAACAAAAGAAAAATCCCAAAACAATTCAAAACAAAATAGAAAAATAGACTACAGCCCTTATTTAGATATTGGGTTACTCTGCCAAAACTATGATTGATATCACATCTGCCAAAGTGTAATTCCCATAGGACACAATAGGATTTAGATTTCGCAGGACAGTATATCCATCACATTTCTTACAGAGTAACCCGCCCCCCAATATCTAAATCAGACCCTATATTTTAACAAATAAAATTACACAAAAGCAGCAAAAGTCCAATAAATAGAACCAGAGAAATGAATTTTTAAAGCTTGACTTAAAAAATATCTCGAAAAAGCACAAAGCGCTAACCACTGCTACCTGGTCTTGTTAAACCAGGTCAAAGTCAAAAGTTAAGGCCGACCACAATAGATAATATGTCGGATTCAGTAACCAGTTTCACTCCAGTGGAAACTTTATCTTTTGACTTAGAAACGTTTATGAAGAAAAAATGGTCATCAACGAGTCATCAGCAGGTCATGCTTCAACCTGAATTTGAAATGGGGCTCAATAACGGCAGGGTTCTGATGCATCTTATCCCAGGGTGATCATTTATGAAGGCAGGAAAGCTCTTAAGTCTGGAGTCTGTGCCCAGGAAGACCTAGACTTCGACTAGCTTAGCTCAGCATCTTGGTGAAGCCTTCTATGTTCGGACTTAGAAACTTTCTGAAAGTCAGATCTCCTTCAGTGGGCAAATCAACAAGCTGAGTCTGACTATCAATTCAATGTCAAGGGTGCCACCTTAGACGGCAAACTAATGCCATCCAAGAGCAAAGGACCTGGGACCACATCTTGGGGGATAGGACTCACTCCACAGAGGCGAGCAGCAGGGTTCAAGGGCGGTCCCGTTGGTACTGGCATTTGGGCAGTTGTCGGGAGAGGGCATCTGCAAGATTGGTGTGTCCCTGTCGAATCTAACCAATCCTTGGATTAACTTCTTGGGACCTGCATTCAAGGCAAGCAGGTCCAATCTTCCTTCTATTCAGGGCAATCCTTCTGATTCTTCACAGGTTCAGAAGTGCCCATAGTCCTTTGTCTCCTGTCTGGGAGCAATACACATCTTACCACAGTGACACCAGCATGGGTCATGTGACAAGTGGACACTGGCATGAAAGCCTTTTTGTTTTTGGCAGGAGAATAACAACTTTCTAAAAGTGTCATTTGCAAAATAGTAATTTAAAATCAAACGTGACCATTAAGTTGGATTCTAAATTGCTAAGAAATGAGTCCTTAAATAACTTTTCTAGCTACCCGCAAATGGGAACTAAGCATTATATGTTACTATAATGTAGCCCAGAGTTTTCCTTTGGGAAGGCCAGCCTTGCTAAATTGAAAAGTATTTTTAGAGGTTTTACACTGCCAAGATATGTAAAACATTAAATACAAATTTCCTATTTTTTAAGTTCCATGCTCCCTGCCCTGTGGTTATTTAGGGACTAGCTTAGGGTGCCTTGTAAGTGTTAAAAAGTAAAGTTTAGGCTTGGCAAAAGGTTAGTTTTGTCAGGCCGGAATGGCAGTATTAAACTATACACCGAGGCTGCAGCTTCACAATGAGTGCTGCAGCCCAATTGTAGCATTTATTTACAGGGCTTTGGTACATGTGGTACTGTTAGACTTTTCATCCTTGGTGTGGTCTCCCTTAAGCTTTTTGCTTTTGTTCCCCAGGTTGTTGATGTGTGCTGTACTCTGATTTAGCTGTTTTTGTTTCTCTGGGCACATTACCACTGCTAACCAGTGCTAAAGAGCAAGTGCTCCTTTACAAAATGGGTATGTGATTGGTTTATCCATGATTGGGATATTTGATTTACTAGTAAGTCCCTAGTAAAGTGCACTAGAGGTGCCAGGGCCTGTAAATCAAATGCTACTAGTGGGCCTGCAGCACTGGTTGTGCCACCCAAATAAGTAGCTCTGTAATCATGACTCAGACCTGCCATTGTAGTGTCTGTGTGTGCAGTTTTACCTGTAAATTCGACTTAGCAAGTGTACCCCCTTGTCAGGCCTAAACCTTCCCTTTTCTTACATGTCAGACACCCCTAAGGTAGGCCCTAGGTAGCCCCAAGGGCAGGGTGCAGTGTATGGTTAAGATAGGACATATAGTAATGTGTTTTATATGTCCTGACAGTTAAATATTGCTAAATTCGTTTTTCACTGTTGCAAGGCCTGTCCCTCTCATAGGTTAACATGGGGGCTACCTTTAAATCTGATTAAAGTGTAAATTCACTTTGGGAGCGGATGGACATGTGGAGTTTGGGGTCTCTGAGCTCACAATTTAAAAAAACATCTTTTAGCAAAGTTGATTTTAAGATTGTGTGTTTGAAAATGCCACTTTTAGAAAGTGAGCATTTTCTTGCTTATACCATTTCTGTGACTCTGCCTGTTTGTGGATTCCCTGTCTGGGTCAGTTTGACAGTTGGGCTGGTTGCACCTCACACTAGACAGTGATACAAAGGGAGCTGGGGTGTAGCCTGCATATCCTGAGGAGGCATCTGTGCTAGGAGGGAGGGGAGGAGTGGTCATTCACACCTGAAAGGGCAGTGCCTGCCCTCACACAATGCAGTCTCCAACCCCCTGGTGAGTGTCTGGGGCCTGGTCTGGGCAAGGCAGGATTTCACATTCCAAAGAGACTTTACTTGAAGTAGGCCTACTTCAAAGGAGAAATTGGGTATAAGAAGGGCACCCAAAACCACAGATTTTAGAAACACTTCTGGAACCAAGAGGAACCTCTGCCTGGAGAAGAGCTGAATAGCTGAGGAAGAGGTGCTGCCCTGCCTGTGACTGTGCTTTGTGGAGCTTTCCTGCAGTGCTGCTTCTGCCAGAGTAAGAGGGCAAAGACTGGACTTTGTGTGCCTTCCATCTTGTGAAGAAATCTCCAAGGGCTTGATTTAGAGCTTGCCTCCTGTTGTTTGAAGTCTCAGGGACAGCAAAGACTTCTCTCTGCCAGCACCTGGAGTCTCTGGAGAGACTCCTGCTCTGACAAGTGGTGCCCTATCCAGTCCCTGGGCCCTTGAAAGGAAAGCTGGTGGAAATCCAAGGAAATCGACTTCGGACGACTTCGGACCGACGCCGCTGCTGAATCCGGTGACACCGCCTGCACCCGACGCGTGACCTTCGCTGGAACGCGACGCTCTTCGCAGGCCCGACACCGCTGCAGCCTCGCTGATGTCCATGACTCCGTGGAAGTCGCCGCACCACGTTGTGACCGACGGCGCTCGAAGTGCGCAGATTCAACATTTCGCACAGACGCCGCGATCCCCGACTTTGTGCATCAGCTGGTTTTCACTCTTCACCAGAGGTACTGTACTTGGGGGTCTACGCGAATCCGTGTCCGGCGCCGCTGGTGTCGGCTTGTTGGGAACGACTCCGTCACGACGCCGTGTTAACACCTCATCGAAGCATTTTTGTTTCTAAGCGCTATTTTTTAAGTTTAATCTTTAAAAATTCATAACTTGACTTGTGTATGTTGGATTTTTGTCATTTTGGTCTTGTTTTGTTTAGATAAATATTTACCATGTTTCTAAACTGGTGTTGTGTCATTTTGTAATGTTTTCATTAAGTTACTGGGTGTGTTGGTACAAATACTTTACACCTAGCACTCTGAAGTTAAGCCTACTGCTCTGCCAAGCTACCAAGGGGGTAAGCAGGGGTTAGCTGAGGGTGATTCTCTTTCACCCTGACTAGAGTGAGGATCCTTGCTTGAACAGGGGGTAACCTGACTGTCAACCAAAGACCCCATTTCTAACAGGTACCGTTCAATATAGTAGGGAATTTCAAGTAAATGTAACATACCAGTTAGGAGGATGTCAATTGTAACATTTAGAGAGGAGAGCACAAGCACTTTTTGGCAATTGTTAGCAGGAAGAAAGTGGCAGAGTAATAGGGCCACCAAAAAGGGGTTCAGAAAAAGAAGGCAAACGTCTGAGGGAATACACACAACAGCTTGTAATTTCTAACTACTTCATTCCAAGATAAAGTATAAACCATTCCTGCAATCTCAGCTCCTGGTTGACTTATATTTAAGGAGGTATGTATATTTCTCAGCATATTAATTTCCTCTTTTTTCATCATGCTCTTCACTCCCCTGCTTCTATTTTTGCTTCTTGCAGTTAGAACTTCTATTATATATGCTTCCAGATGTCCTTGTGTGGCTGTTTCTTGTTCCCTATTGTTTATATTTCTGTATTAATGTTTATCTTCATTTAAGAGCTGCATGACTGCAAAGGATTTTATCACATTTTTTGTTTTTCTCTTCCTAACTGAGATACTCTTAAACTAAGAGTTGATATCTTTCACATATACTACTAAAAACAGGAAATCTCTGGGGTTACTGTGAGGAAACACCCTTTCTTTGGGCAATCAAGAAAGAAATTCAGTAGACTCAATATACGTTTTCAACATCCAGTCCTTGACAGATTGCAACACCAACAACTCCTTCAGTTTGATTAAACTATGAATTATTTCCAAACACAAAGAGTTATAACAGTTACCTCTTTTCAGCATTAAAGCAGACCCTAATATTACAATCAACAGATATCCCAGTAGTCCCTCCATGTGCATTGCATTTTTCTGGTGGATCCAGTGAAGTTAAGAGAATTTTGATATTGTTTTAAGATGTGTTTGCCTTTTTTTCCTAACAGTTTAGCAAAGATCGAGTAAAGGACTAGTTGATTGGTTTCCTTAATAGATCTTCATTGGTTTGGCAATTCTTTTAGTAACATTTTCAAATGCTTGTTTAGGGGCATGTGATATATTTCCTCTAGCTTTAGAAGGATTTTTGAAAATCCTTATTTGGAATACACTCTTTAGGAAGGATTATGTGATTTTTAGCAGGATGCAAAGATTGCATTGACTTATGTGACTTATTTTCATCAATTAGCAACTAAAACTACCCGATTTAAACATACTCAGATGGCTAATTTTCAATATATTTTGAAAGAAGAAAATGAGGATAAGTTCAGAATGTCCTACTTCTTTTTCTGAACTTACTGATTTAGTGCTATTGATTGCACAAAGATTTCAATGAGACACGAAAGGAAAGGATGAATTCCCAAAAAAGCTATTTTGATTCGGCCAGCAATTTTTCACCTGGTGATCACAGAGTTTAGTAAACCCATTGGGTCAAAAAAAGCTTGTGGAAGCCAGTAGTTAGGGGTCCTTTAGTAAAATATACAAAGGAGCACTTGCAAAAGACTGGAATCTAGCTACTTTGTGGTGATGCAGCACAGATGACTCAGGCGGGTGCTAAATGCCTCAAAAGAATATAAGAAAAATTAATCATTTGCCAAGGAACAATAGAGAACAACCATACTTTGGTTTTCATATATTGAATCTTCTATGACTAGCATCTATAGTACCTTGTCCTGTCTACTGGTTTCTATGTGAACAGCAAAATGTAAAGTTGCTAATACCTCTGCATTGCTTGTTAGTTTCACCTATCGATGTTCATAGATCATGGCTGGGCCTCTAAGAATATTATTCTTAGGACAGTTAAGAACATTCCTGAATTCAGTTGATCTGTTGATGACTTACTTTTAACTTCAGGTCCAAGAAAAAATGCATCTTTCCTTTTGCAAAAGTCATTTGGAGATCATACTGAAATACTCCTCTGGAATTCCCCGGCTAAACACAAATGAGCAATATATCAATTAGTCTACTCAAACAATATATTTGTCATCACTGTTCCTTTATGAACATTGTTATGTTTCTTAAGGTTCATAAGGTTATTGATTACCCAATGACAAGATGAAGCACTCCTCATCCGATTTAGTAGTGGCTCATCTGTTTGGTTCCACTCCAGTACCATAAGTTTTCTTCAGTCTTTGCTAAGCCTAAAGTCTTTATATTCCCCATTATAAGGAATATGAATATGCCATAACAAACTGACCTGTCAGATTATTGATTTTGGACATATTTATTCCTTAACAGAGAAAGAGATGGGGATACTGGAGGTGTGTTTATGGGATAGCTTGAACAATTGTTTTATTACACCAATATTATCACCTGCTGGAGGATCTTTGTGTTTTGTACAAAGGAAGATCAATATTATTGACCTAGTGTAGAGTATAGAACTTAAAATGAGATCATGATCAAAGGATTTATTAGATACCCTGACTTCATAGAAAGTAATCTGTGGAACACAAGTGTTTACTAAACTTTATTTTTGAGGTACTTATAATCTGTTACATTCAAAGGCAGATGAAAAGTGGAAAATGTATTTCCACAGCACATTATGTAATGCCATTTTAGTTGTTCAAAGCTTCTATCTTTTTTCTGAGTTTTATGAATTGAATATTTTCTCATGTTTTGAATCAGCTTGTATTTCTCCATTTGGATAATATCCTAGTGTTTTGAACGTCTACTGCAGAAACTTATTAACATGTGAGCTTGATGTTATCAAGACTTCAGTAACATCATTTGTCCTGAAAAGCCCGAGAAGTGTGAGTTTGAGAAGGAAGAAGTTATTTTATTTATTTGAGAAAAAATACTCATAACCTTTTGATGGATACAAGGAATGTTTCAGCTTTTTTGATAGGTCTTCTCTTAGTTATGTTATGGTACAAAACGTTTAAGTGCATGACTGCCCCAGTCAAGGCTTACCAGAAGTAAAGATTTTGGCCTCAATCTGGGCACATAGACTACTTTGGAGAGCAGTGTCTATGCGACTCAGGATAATCAGGTTCCCTTTTTTCCTATAAATAAGCAACTGACTGCTATGTTTGAAGGTTTCCTCTTTCTTTTTTATGCAGGGGTTTCCTACAAGAGTGTTTTCTTCATTGCCTTATATTGATGTTTCAGTTTCAGTACCTTTTGATAATTTGAAAAGACACAGGTAAAATGTTTCCTAAAATGTAATCCATTCTAGGATCAAGATGAAGTAATATGCTGGTAGTACATGATAACATTCTTTAACTTATTCTCCTGAAGCAAATGTTAGGCTGTCTTCTCATTTCTTTATTTTCATACAGTAGAAGTAACATTTTATCTATGATTTTTTTGGCCCGTTTCTTATAAAACATCAGATCTTTCAAATAGCGTTTCTGTTGAAATTGCTTCATTGTTGAAAGATATTTTCTGCCGTTTATCCCAGATGCAGACATATGTTTCTGAATGTTACCATAGGCCTCTAGCTGTACCTCCACTAGTTATGATACAAGGACACCAGAATTTGAGGTTTAAATAACTTGTGATTTTCAGATGTTTCAAAGACATCTTCAAATTCTGATCCACTGGAAAGATTATCCTTTTACCTAGACTATTGGGAAGATTCTTCTTCTTTTTATATATCCTTGTTCGTTCTGCATTTTGTTCACCCCTGCCTACCACCAGGCTTCAGGAGGAAGGCCTGTTATTGCATTTATGCCAAGCTTATCGGGGAGTGCAAGTGTTCAGAAGACTTGCACTATTTGTGCAGCTCTGCAGAATTTTGCTAGATCGTGCCCTCATCAGCACATGCTTAATGTCCTTCCATTTATAGCACACTGATGTTTCCATCCTTGCAGTCACACTGTGTGATGTTCTGTGAGCAGTGTGACCTGCTGGGCAAGACATGCAGCAGTGGGACTGTGGAGTTTGATGCTGGGCAATGGATGTCAAAATTGGCCCACTTTTTCATGTGACAAAGATCATGTGTCTCAGCAGAAAGGGTAGTGGACAACTTTTGTATTCATCTTCCCTCAAGCCTCACAAGATTTCGCCAGAGAAATGTTGTCTTTGTGTTTTCCCCCAGTGGAGACACTGTTAAGCAATTCCTTGATATATTTCATGTTTAGTTTTATGTACCGTACCGAGTGGCACTGTGGCTACTGGAAAGATACTTTTTTTAATGTCTGGCAATCAAGATGAAAATTCACAATACCTTTTCAGCATCCCTTCTTTGATAAAGAGGAGAGCAGGAATACTTTTAATATGTGAAGGTGAGAGGGGATTTTGAGTGAGGTGGCCCACAAGTCTTCCCCCTCTGTTGTTCCTTCATGGTGAGTGTGAAATTATGCCTCAGCCCCAGTCTACCGTGAACATTGACTTTATTTGGAGCTTTCCTTTATTTTGGTGTATTGTACCTTAATATTTTAATATTCCCTATTTTCAATTCCCATAATCTGCTTTAAATAATTTTTGTGTCATTTTGTCTATTATTATTCTGATTTTTCTACTTGGTCTGGGAATTTTACTGTACTGTGTTATTGTTCTTCTGTGTTCTTAACTGTAATGCTATTTGATGTTGCTTAAATTTAAATCACATTTATCTGATGACTGTACTGTTGTCCTAGTCACAGCTACAAGTAGCTCGGCAGAGTATCTCATTAAATTGTGTCCTAAACTTACTAAATTATATTTTACTAAGTTGGTAAGGCCAGCTCTTTCCAGAGTAATACCCCAATAAAACGACCACATTTGGAATAAAAGAAAAGTGAAGACATTATGAACAAGCAGAGGACAATGCAGAGCATGAATAGTACATCTTTAGGCATTTCCAATAAATGCTGAGGTATAGGAAGGGGGTAGGATTATAATTAGGGGAATGTTTAACCAACACGTGTGTTTACTTCCTAGCAAAGAGGTAGAGTAATAAGTAGCATCATGGTTATAGCAGGTAATCTTCCCATTTCACAGCATTGTTTTAAACCATACTTTATTTACTGGTAATATTGCCTATAAATACCATAACACATTACAGTAATAATTATCAATTTTGTATGCAGCAGACCTGTGAAATTGCCCAGTAATTCAGTTTCAAGATAAGCGAACTGCTCTGCTATGTAGCTGCTAACTCCTACATGAGGGAATAATGTTCACCTCCATTGCAAAATTGACACATCACTTGATGACTGTTATGATTTCCTTTTTCATCAAATCACATCCAAGCTTTTTTTATCTTGAAAATGTAACAGTCCTCTAGCAAGTCCTTTGACCTCTATATGAATCCCTTTGCAGAATGAAGACATCCTGCTGCTCTTCCCTTGCACTGATCTTCAAAGGTTCATCTCACTTGAAAGATTTAAGCCTTTGGGAGAAGCCTTAGGACTTTTGAAGTAAAAGTCAATGCAAGGATCACCATGCCTTTTCTGTGCACAGTCATCCAAAATAGTGTAGTGCCATAAGGAGCTGAGCCTCAAATGTAATTTTCCAACCAGAAAATGTATTCTTTAAGCCAGTGGTTAACTTTTTTAATTATACAACATGTATTTAATGCATTTGTATTCATAAAACCTAATGTTTACAGTAATTTTTCTGTTATGGCATGTTTAATGTTTTCTTTCTTTGATGTTCAACTGACTTGCATGATGCATCCTGCTTATGGAGTATTATGAGTATTATATATGCCATAAAGCAAAACTGGCATGTAAGATTACAGCAAGTGTAATCTTGCACTTTTAAAGTACTGAGGCCATAAGAATTGGTACTTCTGCATTGAAAAGATATCTGGCTACTGAGAGTTAGCTATTAGGAAATGGGGAATACCAGGTGGTACTCAGCTTTTCTACGTATCATACAGGATTTAAGCCATCAACAGAAGTTTCAAGCAGCATCATAAAAGTTCAACTGCTACCGATTGCTAATTAGCAATACCCCATACATAGTCGCTCCATTTGTCAATAGTTTAATGTTCCTTTTAGCTCATAATTGGTGGACTGGCTGATACTTGCGATTTTTCTTTCTTTGAAGCAATCTAAGCGTAATTATTATAGTTCGTCCTAGTGCCATCATTACTGCAGCCCACATGAGAGTGATTCAAGGAGAAATTATTTCCAATAAGTAGAATGCTAACCTAGCAAAGAAATATGATGAGCTCCCTTACTTCTATCCATATAGGCTTTATTGTACCTCACTACATTCATCTGGCTTTCATTACTGGATAAGGCCTCTTAGGAAAACCTGTTCAAATCTGAATCTAATATGGCAAATTTAAATCTGGTTGACAGAGAGAAGGCACTTTAGTTGTCCCCTGGGAAGGTAAAAAAGCATAAACTCTTCTACAAAAAATCTCAAGGTCAAATTTTAAAACACAATATTTATAGTAGTCAAACTTTTGTAAGATATTCTGACATGTAACTTGATTGTCTTGGATGAATATTGTATATTTTCACTAGAAGTATCAAACACATAATGAGTTTGTTTTGCTAATTTGTCCTTTACTGGCTGTTTGAATGGATCCACTAACTTGCAGAGCCAACTCAGTGCCTATTATTGCCATGGGGAGGGAACCATTTTAGCTTTTGAACCTTTGTTCAAATATGACTTCTCCCACTTACAGGGGGGATGATTGATCATTTTGTGGAATTTTATGATGACATAAACTGAAACATAACTGGCTCCACAGACATATAACATGCTAATTTTGGACATGCTTCAACCTTTTTGCTCAAATTGAATAAACTAATCTAAATACAGTATAGAACGGCTCTGGAAAATGCATGTGCGTCTAGCACATTAAACATTATGTTAAAATGTCGCATATTTTGTGTTAAAGCTGACTGTTTTACGGACTAAAGGAGCAGCTCAGTTAGACTATTTCCTATTCATTTGTACCATGAGACTTCACCAAACATTTATATCACCTCCTCGTACACTTGTGAAATCTACTAACAAGATAAGATAAAACAACAGTATAAAATATCCTCTACGCAAGTCCTAATCGAAAACTCATCACACAGCTCCCACAGTAAAGATAAAGGAAAGAACACATACTTCATTCCTACCTTAAAGTTCCAGCTTAGCTGCAGGAGATGAGAACGTCACACTGGGTAAATTATACCATACTTAATTTGTCTTGAGAGTGCCCAGCAAGCATGAGTAAACATATGTTTTAGTGCATCACTAATTCATTTTATATGTTAATTACTCGGTATGAAGCCATACAGCTCCAGTGACATCCATTAGTCTAAAAGGCAGTGAACCATTGACGAATCAACACCATTCCGCTGCTTAAAGTGGCGAGTTTCACTGGACAGGTGGAGGTAAACAACCATATCAACAGTGCTTAATATCTATAAACAAATAATTGCAGGGTGCGAAGCTGTCCTTAAGTGTCTGCCCCAGATGCTGTTGATTGCCGGGTTTGCTCAATATCAATGCGATCTATTTTGATTCTGTCTCATGTGTCTTTTTCAACAGCCTACTTTTCATTTCTATTTATCTTACTATTGCATGTCGCTTCTCATCTCTACATTTTCTATTTGTTGCTCTTTCCTTACCCTTTTCTTACTCCTTATATCTTTCTTTTCGGTATTTTCACCTTTTGCTCTGGGTCAGCCTCAAAATTAATAATAAGTCAGAGTCACTAAAATAATTACTAATGCCTACCTCCAGCAACCACCTGTACAAAATAACACTAATTAGCAATCTTATTTTAGCTTTTAATCCACGGACTGAACATTCGCCTACAATATTTGCCTGGAATCATGGTTAAGCCCTGTCTATCAAGTTTTATGGTAAACATTTGCATGGCACACTTCTTAATCAGGCGGTCATTACAAACGCAAATATTGAGTAGCAAATGTATCTCAAAACATTTTACAGAAATTTTATTGTACTGCTGGGGAGAAACATAGAGATGATTTAATACTTTACAAGTGTTTATATGTAGACCCACATATTTATCCCAGTTTTGCCTGGATCTTAGAGCAAGGGCCAAGTCCGCATTAGTATCTTCAATCATTTAGTAGTTTTTAACACCAGTAACTGCGATATCATTGGTGTGATGTCTGATCATGTAAACTTTGCATAGTTCTATAATTTGGATTTAGCCACTTGGCCATATTGTAAGCAGAGCTCATCTCATTAAACAAGAAAAACATTAATTTTAATGTTTGTGCCAGATACATAATTAAAACAATAAGAAGAGTAGCCCGGGTACAGGTACAGTCAGTAGAGTTGTATCGGCGAAGTTAGAATTTCAGAAAAGATTTAATTGCCTGGGTTTGAAGGTTTTTCATGAATTTCGTGCTAAAGGGTAATTTGGACCTTTGTGGCGCAGGAATACTGCTTCAAATCATCAGTGTTCCCTCCCCACCAAACTTATAGTTCCAATAGTCAATTTAGATTTGTGTGAAGTGCTGAGTTTGTATGGGCACAATACTAACCCACTCTGCTAGTGCAATCTCTAAAACCCATTGCTCGTTTGCCACTGGTCCATCAGGTAGTAATGACGATAACTCCACCTTATCTATGGCAGGACGACTGTTACTGATTTTTTTCTTCTGTGGACCACCATGTGAGATTTTGTGGTCACAGATTGGGAAGCACAATGGTTTCCACATGCTGTGAGACAACCCATGTACATTAGTGCTATTGCTTTTGTCTTCTGAAAACTACCTCCTGCTTTAGGAGTTTGTTTACAGAAAAAAATAATCCTTGAATAGTGGTTACATCAAACATGACTCTGCAAAGGATCAGTGGCTTTAATATAGGTGTTGAAGTTGCACCTCATTTAACACCACAGAGATTCCTTCCTGGCCGATTTGGATCTTTAAATTTGCAGGTGGTCCCCCACCTGATGATCAGATTAGGAAGCCAGTAGGCTCAAGTCATGCTCTAATTGAGCCACTACATCAGAGTGTCTTGGATAGTGGTTCCAAAGTCTTAATATTAGGAAAGGAATGTTTGGTTCAGAGTTTGATTTTTTTACAATTTCTGGATTCCTAGAGCAACCAAGACTTGCTTCCATTATTTGTTTTCCTCCATGAGTAGTTTAAATTTCAAATATCTTGGTAAATCTAAGTGTAAGGCTTACTTGATGATGCATGCCAATTAGAAACTGGGGCCATATTTATACTTTTGTTTCATGCAATACAGCAAGCCACCTTACTGCACTGTGTGAAAGGAAAAAGGCAGGAATGCTTAAAATTTACCATTACATGGCACACTCATGTCCTTTCCTAGCACTGGTGAATGTTTGACTGCGTAGCACCAATGCAGGCACCTTTGTGTCATGGTGGAAGGGTGCCTGTGGTGTAGGTAGGATTGTTTTTGTGCAGGAAGGAATTTCCCTTTTCTGTGTGTGTTGCAGAAAGCAGCGCATGTAGAAAGAGGAAACAACATGGAGAAATAAAGATATTTTCCTTGCTATGCCTCACCTGCAGAGGCATAGCATTTTGACGCATTCCTAGGTCTACCACTAATGGTAAATGTGGAAATGTGCCAAAATCCATGGGTCGATGTGTGGGAACACACCTGTTCCACTCATAAATTCCTCCCTAGGGCAGAGTAACACAGGGCAGCGATTAGTGCTGCCTTGCATTACACCAGATTTAGCAGGTCTGCTGGGCCACACAAAGTAGCCTTGCGTGGCTTGATGTATCTCACTTAAGGTTTGCGTTGCCCTTGCACCCCCTTGTGTGGTGCAAGGGCAACATTGAACCTTAATAAATATGGTCCTGAGTTTGGCATCAAGAGAATGCCAATATTTTTTTCTCCTAACAGAATTAAATGTTCTCATTTTTATTGCATTTCAAAAGTCAGACTGCATCATATAGGATGACTCTCAAGAGGGTCAGCCGTGCTTAGGTAAGGTGGACCAGAAATTAATTTCCAATATCTGAATCTGAGCGAGAGATGAAAGGTTTGAATTTTGGGAGGTGGTAAAATTAAAATGATATGATGTTGGTCAATTTAGAGATGCTAGTTTTTTTTAGAGATAGTCAGATAATAGTGAATCTAAGCGATTTGGCATCAGGCACCAAGGTTGATGAGGTTCCTAGATCAGTCAGATTTGGTATACATTTTTGGACTGGAGGTGATGATTCACAAAAGTAGAGACTGAGTTCAGTTTTTAGGTCTTAGTTTTTAAAAGTCACTGTGATTCTATTTTGATATATCAGCAGAAATGTGATTTACAATGAGAGAAATATGCCTTCTTGAAATGAGGAGTTAATGATTTGTAATCTTGAAGGATATGTATGAGATGCAAATTTTTTATCAGGTTTTTTGTAATGAAATCATCAGTCTATGATGTGGGTTTTGCTGAGGTCATTATTTTTAGGCAGGAGTCAGTTGATAAGTTTGAATGATTCATATTTTGGAATATTAATTTCTTGGGTACGTGGCACAGTGGGTTATTTGATGCCTTTTCTGGCCTCATTGTGTGCTAGGATCTTTTCTGAAAAGAAATTGGCACTATTGGCGGCTTCTATAGTTTAGCATGGTATTTAATTTCTTAAGTTGGGTTATACAATGTTTGAAGGTTTGGAAACAGGACATCTGTGTTTCATTCCACAAATACCAACAGAAAAATGCTTATTAAATAAAACATTGTCTAGATGAGAATGTGTATATTTATTTTTAGCATTTCTTTCTGCCGCTAGATAAAAGTGTTTGTAAAATATTTTAAACTCATAAATGAATTTACCTCATTGATTCAAGAGTTTGTTGGAAAGATGTAAATCAGAAGGTCAAGTAAAACTGACCTTAGCCTTAGAATTGATTCCCAGATTACTGGTGTGCTAGGTCACCAATACAGATGCACACATGTACTATTAATGTTTGTATTTACTCAAAACATAGTTGAAAAACTGACATTGTTATTGGACAGTCTAACCGCAGAATAACATAGGTTATACAGAGTAAATGTTCTTGAATAACTCTGGGCCTGATTTAGATTTCGGCGGATGGGTTACTTCTGCCGAAATCTAAATCCCATTATGTCCTATAGGACTTAGATTTGGATGGAAAGCCTATCCGTCACAGTTGTGACTAAGTAACCCATCCACTGTAATCTAAATCAGGCCCTTTGTTTGGAGAAATGTTATGGTTAGCATCCAAAATGTACAAATGACTCTAAATACCCAGGTATGTAACTTTAATTCACCTCAGTACATTGTCCATAACTCATTCACGACATCATCGATTACATCACAAATTACATCAACAATGAGGCATGATGAACACCAACAGGAGCCTCGATCTTTCCACTAAGACCACTTGGTATGCTTATCACAAATCCAAATTTGAAATAAATCCTTGATCCACTCAATGTTGCCTCAATTTCATCTATCCTGAGCAGAGGATGACAATTCATCACAATAGACATATTCATACCCCTTAAATGAATTCACATTCTTAATTCATTGCTGCATTTGCAGGCAACAATTAAAAGGGTGGAAACCACAACGAGAACTCTTTGTTGTTATATTATTAATATTATTGGTATCATTATTAATATTATTAATAATAATATTTCCACTTGTAGAGTACTACTGATACCTGAAGTGTCCTGGTACTAACACAAGGAACTAAGAAACACATTAACTCAGGGGGAAAACTCCAAAGCAAACAAAACAAATAAGAGTTTATTAAAGTGTATAAAGTCAGGCTTTAATGGAGTTCCTAAATGTCAGGAGGTCATCACTTTGGCATAATTGTATAGGCAGAGAGTCCACAACTGTGCAGACTGCAGTGAGAAAGAGTAAGTCAACATCCCTTCACTTGAAGCATAGTAAGTAATTTGAGCTAGCACTGGCAGAGCGTAGTGGATGGGGCGGAAACAGGAAGGTAAAAAAATGAGGACCAGACCAATGTAAAGCTCTCTGTACGATACATAGAGGCTTAAATTTAATCCTTTTGGAAACAGGAAGTCAGTGCAATTGATCCAGCACTTCTGAAGACGAAAAAGAGTGAAGATGGAACAGAGCAAGCTTGGCAGCTGCCATCTGAATCCAACTCATCAGTTTGAGGAAGTGTTCAAAACCCCTAACATCAGAGCATTACAATAGTCCAGATGACTCACAATAAGTGACTGGACCACTGTTTGATCTATAGTGAGAGTCGAGAAACATTAAGATTTATTGCAGCGTTCTCAACATTAACATAAAAAGACACATAGAAAAGAGTTTGTTCACTTGAGTAGAAAGGGACAAATCAGCACTGATAAACCCCAGGTTATGAACGACTGGTGAGGCAACCAGATTACAGCTAGTAGGAAAAGGACAAAAATTGGCTAGTAAGGGAAGAGGAGCATCATCAATAGAGCAGTGAAGAATTTCAGTTTTGTCATCATTGAATTTAAGTGGATTTATTTCCAGCCAGCAGGAAATGTCCTAAGCCATTTTTGAAAGGAGTTGAATTGCAAAGGAATAGATTGATCTGCTGACAACATAATGTGTGTGTCATTGGCATAGTTCATAAAATTAATTCCACAGCTATGAAGTAATTTTAACAGAGGTTTCAGATAGATAGTAAACAAAATAGGACTCAGGGAGTAATCCTGAGGGCTTCCCTGCCCTATTTCTATGAACCTGAATTCAATAGAAAGAAGATGTATCACTTTTGGTCTTCCAACCAAAAAGGACAAAAACTACTTGAGTAGCACACCATAGATACAGACTTCCTTAACCTAGAAATTAGGATGTTGATTTACTGTATCGAAGGTAGCAGACAAACCTTATACTAATTAACCATGTCGGCTGTCATTCATCATCTAAAACAGCAACAGAAACTGATTCTGTGCCATGATCTGGCTGAAATCCAGACTGTGCTTGATCAAGTATATCATGTTCTACCAGAAAATTGACGTGCTTTTTCAAAATTTCAAAGGACATGTGAGCAAGGAAATAGGTCTAAACTTACTTGAGATCAAGGGATCAGCTGAAGGGTTTTTTCAAAGGTGGAACCACAATTACTTCTTGGATTTTTTTCCCAGTCAGTTGGCACTACAGCCACAGGTAGTTAAAGGAATATATAAAAAACCCTTGATTTTTTTCAGTAGGTAGTCATAGTTAGGATCATGTTTCCATTGGAAAGTGTTTTTTGACTTGCCTCTATCTTGGCCCCATTTGTTGAATCTTCACAAAATTTCCTGAAAAAAGTGTGCTGGTGATTCTTGTTTTGCATGGAAACTTTTGGGGCGATCCGTCAAGCAAGGGCCAAGAAAAAGGGGGGGGGGGGGGTCCAAAAAAGTGTGTTTCCCATGTTAACTCCCTTAGGGGATTTGAACATGCCTACAGACCGATCCGCTGGATGAAATTGCACCACATTTGGTAGAGAGGTAGACTTTGTCTTTCAAATTGTGCTTTCAGTTATTTGGTCTAGTGAGTAGTTGTTGAGAAATGTGAGGAAGTCCAAATTTGTATGTCTGTGGCTGTGACGACTTCGCAAATAATGATGAGCTTGTGCAGAGATCTGCAGAGCTCGGATTGGCTGCCAGCACCTCAACTAGGAACTAGGAATAGGCTGAGTCCCAAACAAATGCAGAAAATACCCTGACCCTCTAGCCTCGGTCTAGACAAAAAAGTATTTTAAAAAAAAATGTTGCAGAAAATGTGTGAAAATTGAAAACAAAATGAAGTGTGGTCTCCTGTGCTTCTTCTTAATCAAGTCCCCGAGTGGGCCAGGTCTCAGGGGCATGCCATGTCCTCTAATTAATGAAAACACTCTTGAAGCTTTGTCATCTGGTGGCACCCAGAAGTGATACCACAAGGCAGTAGCCATACATCTGCTCATTGAATTGCTGACCAGCTTCAAGGTGCTGTCATCAGGCAAGCGGGGCACCAATCTCATCTTTTTACAACCCTTCCTTTTATCTTTCCACCTGTCCATCCGCACTTCTGCCCATCCTTTTGGTGTTCCTAGTTTTGGTTGCAGTGAACGTCAAGCATGTCTGTTGACTGAGGTGTTCATTAAGCACCTTGAAGCAAGACTGGGCCTGCATTTTTCATTTTCTGACACAACCCAGTATAGCATCTCTCTGTCCCTGTATCTACTCATCCATTCATCTGTCCCTCCCATCATTCTATTATCTCACGGCTGTACAAAAGTAATCATTGTGGTGTCTCAAGGCTAAACTGCCTATACATCGATGTATGCAATCACAAACCTTTGATGTATATCCATCACTCCATTTATCCATTCCTCACACAAGTCAGCTTATTGACTGACAGGTTTGTTGAATTTTACGCATATCATATTTGTCTATCAATAAAGTTAATTAATGACCTCTGGGCTCAGCCACCCTTCAGGCACAGTTTCTGCTGCTGGTTTCATCTCTGTTCCACCTCTACTCCTTGTGCTTACTGAACGCAACCTCTGGGCCGGCTTCGGCTTGGCTCACATTCTGCTTTCAATGCCAGGGCTGGTTTTCGGTCTGCGAAGCCTGAAGGTCTTCTCCATTTAAGTGTGTTAATTCACACTGCAGTAAACCACCGTCATCCAGGAATTTCTGCTCGACTCACATCCGCACCGGTGCCAAAGGCCTGGAGCTGAGCCTTTCCCCATGTGAAGGGGATAGTAATTGGATTAATCAGAACAGGCGGAAAATGAATCGGGACAAAACTGAGATTCTTATTTTTGGGACAAACAATTCTATTTGGAGCCACTGTTGGTGGCCGGAGTCCTGTGGTATGGTACCCACTCCCATTTCTGCAGCTAAAAATCTAGGGGTCATTTGTGACTCTGCTCTGACCTTCGACAGGCATGTAAACAGGGTTACAAGTGCATGCTTTTGGCTGGTCCACATCTTAAAAAAGGTTCTGCCTCTTATACCGCAAGAACTGAAAATAATGACGCTACTGGCAATTGTAATATCTAGATTATATTATTGCAATGCTCTATATTTAAATATAAACAAATCTTCCTTGAATAAATTGCAGCTGATTTAGAATGCGGCCACCTGTCTGGTGCTCGGGCCGCCTACGTTTGTGTCAGCTAAAGAGGGTCTGTGGGAGTTGCATTGGCTGCCGGTTAGAAAACGTATCTCCTTCAAAGCCTTGAGCCTGACCCTTAACCCCCTTCACTCTCAGGGCTCTGGGTATCTACAGGATGTTTTCAAATGGTACTTCCATCGTCTCCTGTCAAGGTATATGGGCCGCAGGCCGGCAGTGGTCCTGCAGTGCAAAGAAGCAAAATAGGGTGATCAGGCTTTTTCGGTGTCTGCTGCTAAACTTTGGAACTCCATACCAGTCAAGATTAGAGGTATTACTCCGTGTTTACAGTTTCGTAAACAACTTAAGACTTGGCTGGTATCACAGTAGTGTCAGTTTAAATTGCTGCCGTTTTTCTCTTCCCGTTTAGTGCATCGATATCTTTTGGTCTTAACATGTGTTAAATGCAAAAAACAAATACAAATACAAGGACATTGCAATGTAAGGAAATCTTGGTTGGGTGTTCTAGTTAACCAACTGTTCCCTGAACGTGTGCAGGGCACCCTGTGTCCCTCCAGAGGTGTGCTGATCTGTGGGAACAGTGGGTAACGTAACAACAAGCCTGGGTCTCACAGTAGTAGAAGCCTGGCTGGAAATTGTCCCATGTGCCTGTGAGGTTACTCAATTCTGCCTAACACTTGTTGCAACCGGACCTCACCCAGAATCCAGTAGCTGGAGTTCCAGTGGTTCACCAACATGTTCCTGCCCTAAAAATGTGTTCTAGTACAGTCTGTGCCTCTCAGTCCTCTTCCCAACCAGACACTGGTGAGTGTTAAGGATACCTATTCTGTCAATGATGCAGGCAAGAGCATAGCTTTAGAGGGAGAGTTTTGGGCGTTAAACCCCCCTAATAAATTAATTTTCTCATAAATAGTTTGGTACAGGTGCTTTCAGTATGGTGAAATATCTTTCGGATTTCACCAGGAATTTTCACCTACACACAGACAAACACACACACACATTCTCTACCTCTCCATTTTGAAAGTCCGCCAAAATATTGGTTATTTTACAAAATATTGTGTGTTTTGTTTTTTAGTACTCCTACCAGCCCATATTAATTTCCTCTTCCACTACCCCATAGGCACCACTCATGCACCATGGTTCTCGTATAATATATTGAAAAATTTTAATCCAGCTTTATTGCTCGAAAATGTAAAAGTCATCACCTTCTCCACCATTCTTACTGACCAAAATACACCCCTGAATGCAGGGCCCATCTACGTGATTAGGCAGACCAAAGCAATCATATGCTGCTGATAGGTGACCAGGACTCAGTGCTTGTCTACACGGCTAGGCTGACCAGCACATTCATTTGCTCTTGATGCACTTGCAAGATCCAGGACTTGTCAAAGTGACTAGCATACCAAAACAATCATATGCTGCTGGGTGTACATGATACAGAGCTAGACTTCACCAATTGCATGCTTCTGATTGGGTATGCAGGATTCCTAGTACATCCAAGTAATCAGGCAGACCAAATCAATCACTTGCTGCTGATAGAGCTCCAGTATGCATGACCGGCCTAAATGACTAGGAGGCCCAGCCCTTCACATCCTGCTGTGTGCGCTGATAGGTTACCAGGATGCAGTGCCTGTATACATGACTAGGCAGGCTAAATCATTCACCTGCAGGCGGATGCGATGCAAGATTAAGAGCATTTCTAAGTAACTACAAGATGTGCCAATAGACCAGATTCTGGGGGAAGAGCCTCACATTTTCAAGCCACAAATGGCTTTATTTTAGGTGTTTCCCACCAAAAATGGCCTGTGCTTAAATATAAGCCAAAGGGGAAAAGTAAATTCCCCTGAAAATCTCCGACTTACCAGTTTCAAATTGTTGGCATGTACGTTCAGGTGACTAGGCAGCCCAAAGCCAGCAGGTGTCTGATGAGGTGCCTGATCAGTGTCCACCGTCCAGGATACAGGGCCTGTCTAAGTGACTTGAAAGAATAAATCAAGCACAGGCCCCAGGCTGGTCTAAGTGACTATGCAGACCGAAGCAATTGCATGCTACTGGCAAGTCTCTATGCTCAAAGGCCTGTGTAGGTAACTAGACTGATCGAAGCAAGTGCATGCTATTGGGCCAGGAAAGCATTTCTGACCAGTAGAAACTGTCTGGGATACATCACTCACAATACCTGCCATGTAAGGCGAGTCTGAGTATCAAATAGGAAGACCACTCTAAACATAGGGCCTGATTCTAACTTTGGAGGACGGTGTTAAACCGTCCCAAAAGTGGCGGATATACCACCTACCGTATTACGAGTTCCATAGGATATAATGGACTCGTAATACGGTAGGTGGTATATCCGCCACTTTTGGGACGGTTTAACACCGTCCTCCAAAGTTAGAATCAGGCCCATAGTCTGGAAGATGTAAGATCTTCTGGTGCAACTAATTGCCTCATAGTGCTTCAAACTGTGCGAAATCTAGCACTTGTACCAGGGGCACAGGGTTTTTCTCCAGGATAAAGGGCTTATCTGAGGTTCACCAGCTGAAGGAAGTATAAGGTTGGGACAGCTCATCAAGGTGTGCTGGAAAGTCTGCAAAATTCTAGAGTTTTGTGCAACAATCAGGCTGCCTAAGACAAAGGCCTTCTGTAAATACAACATGAAGATCGTCTGTGGTACTTAATAGGAATGGTTCAGCCAGCCTGTCACCAGCTGCATCATCCTGCCCACTCTTCTTCCTTCTCAAGGTATTGCTGGTGCTGCATGTTCTCCTCTGCAGGTAGCAGATGCTTCAGAGTGCAGGGACTGGAGTGGGATGCGAGCCATGCATGAAAACCTGACATGCGGAGCCTCGGGATCTCAGTGTGTCAGGGGCGTAAGCGGAGAGCGTGCTGCATGCACACATTGGCCTCACACTTCAGTGTGCAACTTCCCTGTACTCAGAGGCGGGCTGCCGCTCTAGCAGATACTGTGAAAGATTCAAGGCTGTCCACTTACTAGGGAAGCATCAGGATTGCACGGGGAGACTGTGCTGGTGTCCCAGGTGCTGCAGGGATGCCATCAGGAGCAGGAGAGAAGAGGAGCAAGGCGGCGGCAGCATAGGTGGCAGGACAGGTATGTTTTTTTAAAAAAAATCCCTAATCTTAGCATTCATTCTACTGCATACATTGGTTCATTTGTGAAGAATTAAGTGCACAGCTAGAGACCCAGCGCTTGTAGAATTCCAGAGGTGCCCAGTGCCAAGCACCTAACCTTGATTGCATCTGATGCTCCTTTCATCCACAACCTATCCTCACTACAATAGGTTTGTTGCCATCCCTGCCATCCCCTTCCTGCTTTTCTCTTGCTCTGGGTCAAGGTCCAATGATAAAAATAAGTCTCTGAGGCCCCAGCCTGGCTAACAATATTTAGATTCTGACTGCTATTAAAATAAATCAACCACCTATGTTATTCAAGATAAATATTGAAATTTAAATGGCATACACTTTAGTGCAAAGTGTACTTATATTAAAAATATTTTGCCTCAAAGTGCACGCCCCCAGAATGGTTTGTTGGGAATTTCAAAACTTCAAAATTACTACTCTTGTCTTGTGGCCAGTAGCTAGTTATATTTAGGACCATGTTTCCATAGGGAAAGCATTTTTTGTCTTGCCTATATCTTTGGTGCCGTTTGATGAGGCTTCACAATATTTTCCAACAACAAGTGTGCTGGTGATTCTTGCTGTGCATGGAAAGTTTCGGAGTGATCCGTCAAGCAGGGGCAGAGAAAAAAGTGCATTTCCCATATTAATTCCCGTAGGGCCTTTGAACACGACTACAACCTGAACCGCTGGACAGAATTACACCAAATGAGGCAGAAAGGTGCATTTTGTTCAGCCGATTGTTCTTTCACTGATTTGGTGTAAATCTGTTCAGTAGTTGTTGAGAAATTTAAGGAAATCCAAATTATATATATCTGTGGCCACAAGGACTTTCTGAATAATGGTGAGCTCATGCAGAGATCTCAGAACTCTGACTGATTGCCAATACTTCAACTAGGAAGTGTTGGCAGTCATCTTGGAACTCAGAAAAAAAGAAAAGGGGACATAGTGTGAATACCTGATCCCCTACCCTTGGTCTAGGTGTTCCAGAGAGACCCCACCATGGCAAAAAAGTACTAAAAAAAATATTTTACAGCAACTTTGCAAACTTTGTGCATTTGTAGCATTTGTGGTTCCTGCGATTGTTTTTAATCAAGCCCCTGGGTGGGCCAGATGTGGGGGCATGCAGAGCTTTAAGATAGAATGGAGTGGGGAGCATACTTCTCCCCTCCAAGGGCCTATTTATGTCCTGGGGACCACCACCTCCTCGGGGTTAATGTGAATAATAATGTGGGGAGGCCACATGGACCCCCCGATGGGCCCTGGGGACTACCACCCTTTTGGGGCTATACTTAACAAATAGCATGGGGGGCCATGTGAACCCCAGTCCTGGTGAACAGCCATGCAGCCCCCCCTTCTGGACTTTTCTCTCCCCTGGGGGCCAATACCTCAGCGGGCAGACCCTTGAGAACCAAAGGAGGGGGCAGCATACCCCCCCTACTGGAGCCAGTGTTGGCCTGTGGGACCGCCACCCCCCAGGCCCAGCTCCTGCTATGTCCTGGGGGACCCACCCCAGGGACAGGGCTGTTTGCTTTTGCTTGGTGGGAGCTGTGACAGCTTGCTGGAAGCAGAGGTTTCCTCTCTTTCCCTGCCTACAGACATGCAGGCAGGGAAAGAGATGAACCAATTACTTTCACATGTAGGGAGCTGCATTTCCATCAGCTCCCTTCATGCAAGAGGAATGCCGGCTCCCACAGGAGGCAGGAAAACAACTGGAGCCATGGGACCTTGAGGCTCCCCTGCTGTCCCAGGGGAAAAGAACAGAAAGAGGCAAAGTAAATATCAGAAACAACCAGAAAGAGGCAGAATGAAGGTCAGCAACAAGTTGAAAGAGGCAAAATAAAGGTGAGAGGAGAGCGGAAAGAGGCAGAATTAAGGTCAGAAATGAGCAGAAAGAGATAGAATAAAGATCAGAAACGAGCAGAAAGGGACAAAATATAGGTGAGAAATGAGAAGAAAGAGGAAGAATAAAGGTCAGAAATGAGCAGAAAGAGGTAAAATAGAGGTCAGTAACCAGCAGCAAGAGGCAGAATAAAAGTCGGAACAGAGCAGAAAAAGGCCAAATAAATTGAGAAACAAGCAAAAAGAGGCAGAGTAAACGTCAGCAACAAGCAGAAGGCAAAATAAAGGTGAGAAATAAACAGAAAGAGGCAGAATGAAGGTCAGAAGGGAGCAGAAAGAGGCAAAATAAAGGTGACAAATCAGTAGAAAGAGGCAGAATGAAGGTCTGCAATGAGCAGAAAGAGGCAAAATAAAGGTGAGAATCAAGCAGAAATACGCAAACTGGAGGTCAGAAAGGAGATGAAAGAGGCAAAATAGAGGTCAGAAATGAGCAGCAAGAGACAATATAGGTCAGAAACTAGCAGAAAGAGGCAGAATAAAAGTTAGAGGCAAAATAGAGATAAACGAGCAGCGAGAGGCAAAAACAGAGGTCAGAAATGAGCAGCAAGAGGCAGAATAAAGGTCAAGAGTGAGCAGAAAGAGGCAAACTAATGGGCAGAACGAGCAGAAAGAGGCAGCATAGAAGGCAGGAGCGAGCAGAGAAGAGGCAGAAAATGAGCAGAGGAGGCACAAAACCAAAAGCAGCAGAGACTGCAGGCGAACTAGACAGAGGACTGTCACAGGGAAAGCTGGAACAAGGACCTGTTTCTGTGTGCACTGCTCCCACGTGCCCCCTACTTTTTTACCATGCGGCCACTGAAAGATCCACTCAAACACTCATGCACCAACTCACAGACCCACTAACATACCCACTCACACACCCACTGACAGACACACTCACAATCATGCCTCCACTCACAGATCCATTCAAGCACTTATTCACCCACTCATAGCCCCACAGAAAGACTCACACAAACTCACAGACCCACTAAGAGACTCACATACCCATGCACCTACTCACAGATCCACTCAACACCCTCACACCCACTCACAGACCCACTCAGAGACTATCACACGCCCTCACAAACCCAGACACTCATCCACCCACTCACAGACCCACTCAGACACTCATGTTCCCATTCACAGACCCACTCAGAGATTCATGCACCCAATCACAGATCCATTCAGAGACTCATGCACCCACTGTCTGATCCACTGAGACCCTCACTCACCCACTCACACTCTCAGAGACTCATCCATCCACCCAAATATTTTCAAAGACACTCATGCACCCACTCACACACCCACTCAGACACTCATGCACCTACTCACAGGTCCACACAGACACTCCTACACCCACTTACACAGGCAGGTACACACTCCTGCAGTCACTCACACACCAATACAGTCACTCGCACACTGACAAACTCACTCACACACTCACTTAGAGACCCATACAGCCACTCAACCACCCACTCACCTACCTATACAGCTACTCAAAAACCCATTCTCAAAGGTTACAGGTTGCAGTTAGGAAATATAATTTACATTTTTTTTTAAATTCCATGAAAAAACTAAAGTTACAGGGGAGTTGTATTTAGGAAACAGAATTTAAAAACCCATAGAAATTCACTGAAAAAAATAAAGTTTACAGGGACGTTGTAGTTAGGAAATAGAATTGAAAAAAACCTTAGAAATTCACTGAAAAAAACAATGCTTACAGGGACGTTATAGTTAGGCTCAGACTTCACTCGTACAGAACCACTGAAATTCAGCAGTTATAGTTAACTGAGCTAGCTATAACTTACACGCTTGCAAAGCACTACTTATGACCTCCCATATTACACGGGGTGGGGGTTGACCCGCATCTGGCCAGTCCCGGAGCCGAATCCCCCATGTGCTGACCCCCCCCCACATGCATCAGCCCCATTTCGCACATCGCCTTTTGCTGCGCATGATGGGGGATAGCCGCAGGGTGTCATGAGGTTATTTTAGCATTTACATGGGCACATTATTTAGCCCTGGACTGAAGGTATGTGCCCTCTCACCTAGTTACAGTTCACTTTTATTCCTTTTTATATTTTAGCAAGCTTCAGTTTAGTGAAGTTGTTTTTAATTATTTAATTCTTTTATCATTTGCCCTTCCACCCTGAAATTGTTTATCGTTTCCTTGCACAACATTTTCATCCTTAGACCAACCCAAGGCTGTACAGGATATTTACTGGGTATTGCCGATCCAAAGAGTATATTGTCTACCCTACACATAAAAGTATGTGTTGTCACTTCAAGACAGTTCTTAGAATAAAACATCATACTGCCCACACCTGGGTAAAGGGGTAATTTCCAGCCAGCTTACCATTGTATGCTGCACGTTGTTGTAGTTTTTGCAAAAACTTTTTGGCTCCTCTTCATCTATGTGGGAGGACTCCCAGCAGACTATCAGAACTCTTCTTTACCTCTGAATGCAGGTATGGGGGTTGGGCTTCCTTCCCTGGACCAGAAGGGTGGGTTAGGGCTGCCACTGCAATATTTTGCTTTCATGTAGAAGCTTAGCAGTGTAGGTAGAGCTATTAGGGACACTGTTATGACAATATGGAGGGATTCTTCTTGTGTTTCACTTTTCCGGTCACCTAGTAGTGTAGGTAGAGCTATTAGCACTGTTATGAAAATATGGAGGGTTTCTTCTTGTGTTTCACTTTTCTGGTCACAGCTGTAATAATTCTGTGTTTCATTATCCTCATAATCGCAAGTTAAAACATTTGACCTATAACACAGTTGCTTGAATAAAATATATATTAAACCAAGATCCTGCTTCTGTTCATCCTTGCATGTATGAAGCTTGAATAACTGAAAGAAAAGGGTATGGTCTGTTCCACCATGACTTCCCTGAGGAGTGTCATGCGATAGGCTGACAAAAATCACTCTTACCTTTGGTATTGGTGAGGTGCAATTAGCTAGGCGAACGGATTAGGCAGACAGCTGTCACACAGTGTGAGATAAGACTTAGTTCCCCATGCTACAGGTCCTACAGCCAACCCATCATAAACATCCAACCCCATTCCATGCAAGGCCTTTGACCGTGCACGTCATGGGTTGGTTGCAGTGCCTGGTCTACAGCCAACCACCCAGGCATCTAGTTATGCAATATGCAGGGCCTTCGACCAAATGGACAGGGCTTCTAGGTCACTTTGTGCATTTGCATACTCATAATATTTTTGTTGGTGATTCCCCAATTATGAGGCTTCCTCATAGTAAAAGGTCAAAAATCAAGTGATCAAAAAGTGAAAGATCAGGGCGGGTCAGATAGTTAGAATCGTCCTCTCACACACCCCGCGCCCAACTGATTCCTATGGGGAAGAAGTAGCCAACACACATGGGTACTCTTCACCTGGTTAGCAATAACCAGTGACGAGGGGTTCTGACCAGACATCTCCCTCGCCAATCGTCAGCAACCCCCAATAGTTTACGCTGGTAACTGGCCATTAGGACCAACTCCTTTGCCCAACCACAAGATCACCTTACATAGTCAGAGCAACCTTAGGCCTACCCTTGCCCCCGGTCATGCAACACTACGCCTCCAACTGTTTGGACAGGGGTAGAGTGCCTCTGCACTGTTGCCTCCATATTGGGTAGGTCTAGAACCTACCACCTGGGCCACTGCCAGGTTTCCCTCATGGAGATTATTCCATCCAGTGCCCTCTTTCCTCCAGATCCCTACATCCTGAAATTGCAGACTCATTGGACCCTCACCCTCAGCATGCTGTAAGGGTCTTTATTGCCATCACCACTTAAGGATGACTGCCTTTCCACATAGAAGAACAACTTACTCGGAACACTTGGCACCTCTCCCTCACAGAGAAGCACCCTTGGTTTGGGCCTTGCTCCCAGAAAGGATACCAGTCAGGCCCCACTACCACATTGGCAGTGTTGGAGGGGGAACACTGAAAGTGCATCATCGGGCAGCCCGCAGGTCCCTCTGTCCATCTTTGGTAGCTCCACACGGAACCCACCCCAGGCTGCGAGAACAGGGCCTATGCCCCCGTCTTCTCTAGGGAATGAGCTCTACCACCTAGAGCACCATTGGAGGACCCGTTATCCCTGGGTCAGCTTCACCTAGGCCCACTTCCTTGGCCCTCCTTGGTCTCCTGGCATCATGTCAGGAGATCTTCCAGGAACCCTTCAGATCCTTGGCTAGCTAGCGACACCCTGCATGGGAGCACAGGGTCCCTTCCCTGAAGATAAACCTCACCTGTCTCCCAGGAGCATAGGGTTCCTTCACTTAAGAGATGCCCCACCTGTCTCCAGATGAACACTAACCATGCCACTGTGGATGGGTCCACCTTTGGTACCTTGCTGAGGGAACACACCCCAAGACATTGCCACCTTATGGGGCCCCAGGGCTCACCCTGGGGCTGGGACACAACTGGTGCCCCATGCAGGGGTCCGTAAGTAAAAGCTTCCACAGCCTGTCACTCACCAACAGCTTAGAGCACCCCTCTAACAGATGTGGCTCCCTGTCCCCTTCCTTTGTCCTGTGGTCTGACCCCACAGGACCTACCTGACTGTTCAGTCAGTTGGACACCGTTTCAACCACAACCCCAGGTAATGTGTAGCAAGACTGGACATATCAAGTGCCATAAATGCATACCAGAATGGGATACTATGCTTCCCGCCATTGAACACCAAATGTTTGAAGGTGGGTCATTAGTTGTGTAGCCTTCTCAAGTAATGGGTCTGCACTTGACCACCACTGGGAACTAAACACCCCATTGTAGCACTTGACTCTCATAGGGCAGTGTTGCAAAGCAGTCCAAGGCTTACCCCAGGGAGCGGTTGTGGGCCACCATTCACAAGCACATAAGACTAGCACTCAACAAATGATTGTCCACTTAGTGCTTTTGCTTTTGATAAAGTAAAAGTACATTTATTATGCACACACTACTCAATACTATGCAACAATTTACAAATATAAACTAGTTGATGGCATTACTTCTGGATGACATTGCGTAATCATTCTGGTCTTCCTCTGAGGGGAAATATAATCCAACAACCCACATGGCAAAACATTTACTTGTATCCCAATGCAATATTTGATGGTAACTTGGAGTGAGAGCAGCTTAATCTTGAAATAAAGTACATTTACCTTGATAAAAGGTGGCTATCAGTCTCATTACTCATATAAGCAAGAGCAAGAACCTGGTAGGCATGTTGGAATACTTTATGCTGCCAAGACTATTTTCGTGCTTGGAAAGGTGTCTGGTCCCACCCGGACACCCTTCTTGAGGTAAGTGACGTCGGGGAGCCTACCCCTGGTTGCTCCTGCCAGGTCCCCGCCCAGCCAGCACCTGCAGGTGCTGCCACAGGATCCAGCCCTTCAGTTAGTGTCTGCCTGCAGGCAGATGCGTGCAGCGGCACCCCCCCTCGTCCTTGGTACAGTTGAAGTCTGGGATGTGGCCCAGGCCCTTCCTCACCTTCATGGGGAGCAGGACGGTGCTCCCCAACTTCCCCTCTTCCCGGGGCCCCAGGATGGGGCCCCTCTGGCCATTATCGAGGGGGAAGTGATGGCACCCCAACTTCATCTTCGGTGTGGGGCCCCAGGATGGAGTCTAGGGCTGCACTGGCATTTTCACGGGAAGCGCAATCGCACAACCGCTTTGTCTTTGGCCACTGGCCCCTCCTTCAGCCACCTGCCACCTTTGTAGGGGAGTAGCTGCATCCCCCGGCTCCACTTCTTGGCAGATCCCCAGGATGGAGTCCGGGGCCTATTCTAGCACCTTCTCGGGGTGCCAAAGTGCCCCCAACTCTATTTCGGACCCGTGGCCCCAGCCACACCTTCGCAGGGAGTGCAATGGCACTCCCCAAGTTTGCTTCTTTGCGGGCCTCGGATGGGGTCTAGGGCCCCTCTGCTAGTCTTCACAGGGCGTGATGGCACCCCCCCCAGCTTTTCCTTCTTTGGGGGCAGCTTCCGGGCCATGGCCCATCCAGTGGGACAGACCAGAACAGCGACGGAGCCTCACGCACGTTCTTGAAAGGTCAAAAGTCGCAAACCTTCTCTTTGGGATTTCTCCAGCCCCCAAAGGGCAATTTTTACGATCTTGGTGTCCTTTCGTTTCGCTTCTGGTGGTGAGCCCTTGCCACCAGGAGTACTTTTAGTAGGCCTCCAAAATTGTAGGAGCCAGTCCCACTGACTGCCTGCAGTGGCATTTTCTCTGGGTGCCTTCCTTTTCTTCAGGGCTGTGTGCTCTCCTTTCACCAGCCCAGTCTTTTCCTCAACTAGTCCTTGGGGGGGGGTGAGGAGGCCAACTTATGTGGCCCTAGCATGCGCCTTGCTGGATCTGAAGTCATTCAGGGGCAGAGTCCTGTAGTGAAGCACAGCCAAGAGAGAGAGCCCTTCCCTGTGCAAGACCTTTTAAGTGAGGGTGGAAGTGCCCAGCAGGCCTGCATCTCTAGCCAATCCAGATGTGCCATACTAACTCCTTGTCCCTGCCCCTTCCTTCCTGCACAGTCCTCTGGGCTAGCTCAAAATGGTGTCATCCAGGAGTTAGTGCTGAAAGTCTCAGCCAAATATCCCTGACATTTCTTCCAGGGCCTCTCCGCCCATTTCCCTACTGCATTATACTTTTCATACAGGTTACAGTGCACATTGGTGTGACTTTGGTCTCTGTTGACCCTAGGGGACTGTAGTTGCACTATAGGCTATCCTATCCTATTGACACTTAGGGGGTCATTCCGACCCTGGCGGTCCATGACCGCCAGGGCCGGGGATCGCGGATGCACCGCCAACAGGCTGGCGGTGCTTCCTGGGCCATTCTGACCGCCGCGGTCAGAAAAGGGCAACCGGCGGTTTCCCGCCGGTTTACCCCTGGCCCAGGGAATCCTCCATGCCGCCATGGGGATTCCGACCCCCTTCCCGCCATCCTGTTCCTGGCGGTTGTTACCGCCAGGAACAGGATGGCGGGAACGGGTGTTGTGGGGCCCCTGGGGGCCCCTGCACTGCCCATGGCACTGGCATGGGCAGTGCAGGGGCCCCCTAACAGGGCCCCATAAGGATTTTCAGTGTCTGCTGTGCAGACACTGAAAATCGCGACGGGTGCCACTCCACCCGTCGCACCCCTACAACTTCGCTGGCTCCATTCGGAGCCGGCTTCATTGTTGATGGGGGTTTCCCGCTGGGCCGGCGGGCGGCCTTCTGGCGGTCGCCCGCTGGCCCAGCGGGAAAGCCAGAATGGCCGCCGCGGTCTTTTGACCGCGGTGCGGTCATTCGGCGGTGACCGCATGGCGGGCGGCGACCGCCGCCCGCCGTGGTCAGAATGACCGCCTTAATGCCTTGCCCCTACAGTGAAAAGACAGTAAGCACACTGACTATCCCTCTCATGTGTACACCCATTTCATGAGGCCTACTCCAGGTCACTATCCACTCTGCATAATCCTTTCTGCGTCAGGCTACCTAGCTTAGTTCTTCGGCTGCGAATGGCAGAAATCCTCCCAGCGCAGCCCTCACACAGGTGCATGCTTGTGGGCACACCTGATTATGTGCAACCAGGCTGGGGCCTCTAACTCTTTCTGCGCCATGGCAGCCTTCCCTTAGTAACACGGCACCGTCGGTAACCACGCGCAGTCCATTTTACCATGAGTTTACTGTGGGTAAGTCCCCAACTATGAGGCTCCCTCACAGTAAAAATTAAAAAATCAGGTGACCAAAAAGCGAAACATCAGGGCGGACCAGAACTGTCCTCTCACAATTACTTAATTAACTTCCCAGCCTAGCCCCTACAAACCTAGCAGCATGAAACTAAAATATAATTAAGATAAATACATAGTCAATGATTTAAGTTTTTTAATCTTAATTAAATAATTTATGATACAAATACTTTATAATTTATTCATTAATAAATAACTTACTGTTCTATACTCCTACAAACTAATCACCCTGGAACTAGAATATGAGTACAATAAATCAGTATTTAAAAAATTACTTAATTAAAAACAATTGAATAAATAATTAACAATGAATTAATACTTACTTACCAACCCACCTTATACTGCTATAAATGTAACAGACTGGAGATGACATATAATTAAAATAAATCAATATTACATAATTTACATAAGAAATATCACTCATACAATTATATAAAATATATTTTATAATTCATAAATATTATTAACAAATTAACTTCCCATCGTGTCTCCCTATAAACACAACCCACTACGACACTATAAATTACTATAAACATTTAAAAAATAAGCAAAATCACTCAAAACCACCAGCCTCATGTAAAGAAATAACCTAATATAACCAATAGTAACACATTAAATTAATATGTCAACTAAGTAACTTTAAAATAATTTAAAAAACAATACTTTTAACCAACATATTATTGAAAATGATATCAAAGACATTGATGAAATTTTAACCAGTATTACTTACCTAATATAATTAATATAATGTTATTCTTGTCAATGATGTTTGTGCACCCCAATATGTCTGTGTCACAATATTTATTTTCCGATATTTCTGCACCCCAATATTTTATTTACATACTGATTTAATGCCAGTTTCCAACACTCAAAGGACAGAGGATCCAAGAGTGAGCTCAAGGATAAAGAACTGTGCAGGTTACAAAGCTCACTGGCATTGAGAGAGACAAGTAATCATGTGGGATGAACTGTCCATCTCAACTCCCTGTTGCCTGGGTTCAAATCTAAATTAACGGGATTAATTGGAATGGTGAGACCCATATTGATATTTGCAAGTTTTTCCTCAAAGTAAAGTGAGAGGGATTCACAGAGCTGTTGGAAAAGCTCATTTATATTGGAGGTGCAAGAGGGTATTGCTTTTGGTATGGTATGGTCGTTATATTTAGGTATGCTTTTCCATTGGAGGAGCATTTTTGGTTTGCTAATAGCTCTAGCCCCATTTGACGAATCTTCACAAAACTTTCCAAAATAAAAAGTTATTCTACCTCAACTCTTTCCTGTCAAGTTTCAGAGTGATCCGTGAAGTGGGGGTCAAGAAAAAAGGGCGGGGGTCTCAAAACAGAAAACCCCATTAATTTTCCATAGACCTATTTAGGACAGGTTTTAGCAAAAACTGCTGAACGAAACTACACCACATTCGGAAGAAAATTTGATCTGAATATGCAAATTGTGCTTTTTGTGTACATCCACTCAGTATTTTTTGAGAAAATAGGGTGAAAAAATAATTGTATGCTTTGGCAGTTGGTCTTGAGCTCGTGAGCCGAGATTCTCACGGGAGTGCCAACTTAAAAATTAGAGTATTCTGATTGGCCCAGGGAATTTTATTTCCCAGGGGAGTGAGACTCCCGCAAGAGCAAGCACTGTGATTAGCTGTCAGCAATATGAGAAAAATGTTGCTGCCAGCCATTACAGGACTTGGGGACTTGGTTCCCCTGTCCTGAAATTGTATGGAGGGAACGGATTAGGGATTCTCTGATCCCCTAGGCTCCATGGAGGGACCTAAAAGCACCACCCAAGAACAAAACAGAAAATGAAAAATAACAGCAGAAAATATTGTGGTCCTACAAGACTCTTGCGGGATCAAGAAAAATAAATTACAATATGGTGACTGGGACACATTTATTCATTATAAGCACTGGGGAGCCTACCCAGGGGCTAAAACAATGTTTATGTGTGGGGGGCACAGCTATAGCTTTACACATAGCATAGTTCACATTAACAATCAGCCACAGATATAGGAAACCCCCTCAATGAGTAAGTTGTTCAATCTCTACACATCTTTTCAGAGAAAGCCAAAATAGTGAATGCCAATTCCAAAACAGATGCCCTACTATGAAGCTTGCATCTGCATCAAACCTCTAACACACCAAACCTACATTAGGAAATGAAGTTGACATCGGTAGGTAACTGTAGTGACGTTGCTTTGCTTGGGGAAGTAGGCTGCCTTGAAGGACTTCATCTCCCACAGCATCTAGCGCCAGGAGGCGCTGATGTCGCTCTCCCACTTCCTGCCTGAAGCACTGATAAGCACATCACCAACCTGCTGGGCAGGACATTGTCGTTTTGCCTGGGGGACCAGGCTGCCTTGAGGGACTTCTTCTTCCACAGCACCAAGCCCCAGGAGGCACCGACGCACCCTTACCACCTGAAGCGCTGTCAAGCATATTACCAACCCATTGCGCAGGACGCACGCGGACCACAGCCGTCCTGCACCCATCAGCGACAGGCAGGGGCTCGGCCACTCCTCTTTTGCCTACAGCTTAAGGTACTATTTTTACTTTTTTCTTGGACGCTATTGGTGACCTTATTAATGGATAATGTAAAACAACTCCTTTTTTTTCTAAACCAGGCAATACCCTGAACAGTGTTTTGCAGCAGGTGGTGGGGGTGATAAGTAAGGAAATCAAACTGGCTGAGAGGAGTCTATCTCTGTCATCCCCACTTGCTGTACACATCCTGCATGAGCCAAATGGCATTATAAGGGCCAAAAATGGCCCAACCCAGGCTTTGACAGAGAAGGACGAGGATGTGGCACTCATCTTAATTGCTCCAGATAGTATTCACAACATAGAGCATATCGATCAGGGGGAAGACCTGCAAAAGTCCGACCAAGCCCTAGGCAAAGAGAAAAAAGTGACGATTCAAGGAGGGAAAAGGAAAAGAGCAGAGGGGGGGACAAAATCCAAAAGACTGTGTCCTGGACCCTCAAAACACCCACAAAGCTCAGGGCAAGTGAAAGACAAGATCAACTCACAATTTGGGGCGGGGAACAGCCCCACTAGTTGAAGAAATCTGCAAGGGTGTTCTAACATCTCTCACGGCTGCCTTGAGACCCATTCTAACACATTTAACGAAAACCAGAACTTGCTCTCAGAGAAGGGAGTTCTGCTGGTCCGTCGCTACCAGGAATGGCGGGCCCTATTTCAGACGCAATACCATCAAGTGGGCCACAAGCTCCTGTTAAACTTGCTCTTGGCAGGATCAGTCATTTTGCATGTGGGTGCAGAGTGAACTTAGGCTAAGAGACTATAGCTCAGAAAGACTTTCAAATGGATAGATTGTGCTCAAGTTCAAGCACATGAATCTTGTGGTTCACCAAGTAACACTCCTAGCTGTCCTCAAGAGCCTCTGAAGCTTCCAACATGTAACTCCCTCCCCCAAACAACCCCTTTGTGATGATGTTAAAAGGTGCCCCCCAGAGGAAGGACATGAGGGAAGACTACGACCAACTGATGAACAAAGTGGTGCATCGGGTAAATGCCAAAAAAAAGGGCCCAGAGCTGCTGCATAGTTAGACTATTCATGTCCAGAGAGTTGCATGGGTGGTATACACTACAAAATTGGATACCGGTGACTGCATCGTTGTCAATTACAAAGATTAGAAGGTTGCAAATGATATCCTGACTAAGCTCTATTATTTTGGGCTACCGTCCAAGTCAATGGATAAACTTTGTGGGCTTTATATATAGAGGTCTGAGGTGAATAATTTCAGCCCCACGCCTCTCTCTTATCCTGTGTCTACTTCCAACCAATTTTCACCCATTGCACAGATGAAACAACTGGATTGACTTCCTGACGAACTCCCTCTCATGGTCAAGTCTCTCCCCCTTACCCTGGCCCTAGACAGAAAGACTTAGCTCTGCCCTAGCAAATGATGGTTGTAAAAATTACTATTATATAATGGGACATTGCTGGGTTGGCCAACAAAACAGGTCTAGAGGACTGGGCAAAATACGTTAAAATTGCCTATATTGTTTGCATTCAAGAAATTTGGGTGACAAATTCAATAGACTATGAAGGGTTTGTGTCATTTTCTACTGTAGCTAAACCATCAAACATGGTAGGGCTAAGAGGGGCCTTGCTACACTAGCTTCTATTAACTTTTGCACCCAGAGTCATAAAACGTTTTTTAACATCTCCTTAATATCAATTTATTTTGTTTACTTCAGAAGGTAATCCGGATATATTAGTAATAAACTTTTATAATAATGTATTTGATTCCACAAGGACTAATGTGGTGGAAGCCCTTAAATTTGATCTGGACCACTTAATAGACCAGTACAGCAAGGGCTATTATATTGTCCGGGTGAGGGACTTAAACACCACAGTATGCCCTCTTCTGTCCAAACAGGTCTGTGATCTCATTGACATCAGGGGAATGATATGGCCCACCTCAAACATTGTCCCTATGGCTTAGCATTTAATGGCCTTATGTTGAAACAGTCTGAAAATAGCAGAACACTATAGTTCTAATCATCACCCCCAACTTTCAACGGTCATAGGGAGAGGTTGTAATAGTAACATTAACCACTTTCTCACCTTGGATAATGACAGAATTATCCTAAAGGAATCACAGGTGGGAGTAAACTGTATAAGTGACAATAACCCACTCATATTAAAACTAAGGATCAATTTACACAAAACTCATGACACAGGTAAAATTGCTGACATTATTCCTGCTGGCCAGAAAGGTATAAAAATAAAATAGGAGGCTGTTGATCCTTGCATTTTTTTAAAAAGACTTATTAGAGAGGAACCTGGAGCCTTTCATGACAGGTTTGGCTCCAGAAAGCAACCACAATAAGACACTGAAAGCCCATATTTCCATATCTAATTCAATCAGGAAAATATTGACTGCAAGGCTAGAGGGACAAGGGAAAGGAGGGATAATAGGTTGGTTTAACCACTAATGATCCTGAGAACAAAATAACCTCATCAAAACATTGCATCAGCACCTCTGGGATCCCAGGTCGGTCCAGGAAGACTTAGTTATAGGATGACAATACGCAACAGAAAGAAATAATTGCAAGCAGTGGTTTGGGAGAATTTAAGACAAGCTGCATAGCCAGATATGCTAGCACAATGATTTGGATGACTATCAGTGCGACCCCAATTCTCCAAGGAGAAAGGATCCGTCCTCAAAACCAAAATCACTTCTGCACAATGGGGAACGAGTTTAGCTTAATTTTCTCACATACCAGAGTACATGGTGTAGATTTCCAGATTCATGTGGTTACCTTATCAACTGATATGGTTTTCACCCAGGAGGAGGTAGTAAGGGCACTCAATAAAAGTCCTAAGGGGAAGGCCCCCTCTCCTGACAGGATTCCTATGGACATGTTTAATTCTGAACCGGCCCTTTGGGCCCCATTTATGACCAACATTTTGAATACATCAGGAGCAGGAAATGTACCCCCATCCCGGGCCAAATTAACTAATTTTACCAACCGTTAAGAAAGCATCAAGAAACGACCCTTCACACACTGACTTGTGTCGTTATTTTTCACGCGGGGAGACGTGTGTTATTCTACGGGAGGAAAAATGGTGTGTGCTTCGGTTTCGCCCCTTCACACACGGACTTGCGTCGTTATTTTTCACTCGGGGAAGACGTGCGTCGTTTTCCGGCACGCGGACCGTCTCCTTCTATGTATCGCGGGATTACCAGATATCCCAGGGTCTGTGCGTGGATTCTTTGGCTTGTTATCCGGCTGCGTGTCGTTCCGGGAGGCTGTGCGTGGAATTTTCTTCCTCACCGCAGGCGTGGCGTCGGTTTCCCCTCTGGAAGTCGGGCGGCGTTGTCCATGCGAGGCCGTGCGTCAAAGTTCCGGTCGCACCGCAGGCGTCGCGTCGAGCGGCGTCTTTCTGGATCGGCGTGCAGTGAATTGTTCACTGTGGAACGAGCTGTGTGTCGAAAATTCCGGCGCACGAAGAGTCCAAATGAAAAAGAGAAGTCTTTTTGGTCCTGAGACTTCAGGGAACAGGAGGCAAGCTCTATCCAAGCCCTTGGAGAGCACTTTTTGCAGCCAGACAAGAGTTCAGCAAGGCAGCAGGCCAACAGCAAGGCAGCAGTCCTTTGTAGAAAGCAGACAGGTGAGTCCTTTGAGCAGCCAGGCAGTTCTTCTTGGCAGGATGTAGGTTCTGGTTCAGGTTTCTTTTCCAGCAAGTGTCTGATGAGGTAGGGCAGACGCCCTGTTTTATACTAAATTGTGCCTTGTGTCTGAGTGAATGCACAAGGGAACTACCTCATACTCTTGAACCGCCTGGGGTGTGTCAACTCCCTTCTTCAAGTTGGGCACCACATCTCTGGGCTTGCACCCTCCTTCAGCAGTACTGGATGCAAGATTTTTGCTGCCACCATCTGAACTGGACTCAGCCCTTCCGGCTTCTAGTTTCAGCTCTTCACAGCTCAGCTCTTGAGCTGCAATCCTTTCTTTTTACAGGGCTAAGGCTCTTGCTGCCTCAGCCCTTTCAATAAAGTCATCTAGCTTCTCTCTCCACCGCTCTGCCTCTAGGATCCATTCATTTTTCACTGGTTCTCTTTCCTCATCTGAGTAGTCTTCCTCCTCATCTGAGCAGTCCTCCTCCTCATCTGAGGAGTCCTTAGTCATTTTGTTTTTTGCTGCCTCTTCCTCTGCCCATCTTTCTTCCCCCCAGGTTATGTAGATATCTAGCAGTTCCATCTTAGTGGATCTACTTGACATAGGAAGTCCCCATTTTCTGCAAAGCCTCCTTAGGTCAGCCTTAGAGAGGGATTCATTAGGCACAACATATGACACACGGTAGATACCCATTCTCAATCTGATAAGGTATCACAGGCAAAAACCAAAAATCCAAAGTCCAAAATATCAATAATATATCAAGGAGGACATCAGAGAACCAAAAGCAAAAAGATGAAAAATCAAGTTGACCTTCAACTGTGGGTAGGTAGTGAAATACTTAGCTACTGTATGTCACTACACAGATACCTATCCTCACCGCTGATCACCAGTGTTAGAAATGGGGTTTTTGGTTGGCAGTCAGGTTACCCTCTGTCCAAGCAAGAACCCTCACTCTAGTCAGGGTAAGTCACACACAATCCAAATTATCCTGTGCCCAGCCTCTGGTAGCTTGGCACGAGCAGTCAGGATTAACTTAGAAGGCAATGTGTAAAGCATTTGTGCAATAAATCATACAATAACATAATATAGCACCACAAAAATACACCACAAAGTGTTTAGAAAAATATATAATATTTATCTGGGTATTTGCAGGTCAAAATTATCAAAGATGCAACATGAATTTGTAAAGATATCACTGAAAAGTGATATAAAGGGCCTGATTCTAACTTTGGAGGACGGTGTTAAACCGTCCCAAAAGTGGCGGATATACCACCTACCGTATTACGAGTCCATTATATCCTATGGAACTCGTAATACGGTAGGTGGTATATCCGCCACTTTTGGGACGGTTTAACACCGTCCTCCAAAGTTAGAATCAGGCCCAAAGTGTCTTAAGTCTTTAAAAAGTTAACAAAGTCTCTTTCAAGCACAAAGTACCTGGTTAGGAGTGGAAAATCTCCGCAGAAGACCGCAGAAGAGGAGATGCGTGGAAAAATGGTGTGTGCGTCGGTTACGCCCCTTCACACACTGACTTGCGTCGTTATTTTTCACCCTGGGAGGCGTGCGTCATTCTACGGGAGGAAAAATGGTGGGTGCGTTGGTTTCGCCCCTTCACACACGGATATGCGTCATTATTTTTCACTCGGGGAAGACGTGCGTCGTTTTCTGGCACGCGGACCGTCTCCTTCTATGGATCGTGGGATTACCAGATGTCCCAGGGTCTGTGCGTGGATTCTTCGGCTTGTTATCTGGCTGCACGTCGTTCCGGGAGGCTGTGCGTGGAATTTTGTTCCTCACGGCAGGCGTTGCGTCGATTTCCCCTCTGGAAGTCGTGCGGTGTTGTCCACGTGAGGCCGTGCGTCGAGGTTCCGGTCGCACCGCAGGCGTCGCATCGAGCGGCGTCTTTCTGGATCGCGTGCGGTGAATTTTTCACTGCGGAACAAGCTGTGTGTTGAAAATTCCGGCGCACGAAGAGTCCAAATGAAAAAGAGAAGACTTTTTGGTCCTGAGACTTCATGGAACAGGAGGCAAGCTCTATCCAAGCCCTTGGAGAGCATTTTTACAGCCAGACAAGAGTTCAGCAAGGCAGCAGGCCAACAGCAAGGCAGCAGTCCTTTGTAGAAAGCAGACAGGTGAGTCCTTTGAGCAGCCAGGCAGTTCTTCTTGGCAGGATGTAGGTTCTGGTTCATGTTTCTTCTCCAGCAAGTATCTGATGAGGTAGGGCAGTGGCCCTGTTTTATACTAAATTGTGCCTTTGAAGTGGGGGTGACTTCAAAGAGTGGCTAAGAAATGCACCAGGTCCACTTTCAGTTCAATCCTGTCTGCCAGGGTCCCAGTAGGGGGTGTGGCAGTCCTTTGTGTGAGGGCAGGCCCTCCACCCTCCCAGCCCAGGAAGACCCATTCAAAATGGAGATGTATGCAAGTGAGGCTGAGTATCCTGTGTTTGGGGTGTGTCTGAGTGAATGCACAAGGAGCGGTCAACTAAACCCATCCAGACGTGGATTGTAAGGCACAGAAAGATTTAAGTGCAAAGAAATGCTCACTTTCTAAAAGTGGCATTTCTGAATAGTAATATTAAATCCAACTTCACCAGTCAGCAGGATTTTGTATTACCATTCTGGCCATACTAAATATGACCTTCCTTCTCCTTTCAGATCAGCAGCTGCCACTTCGACAATGTATGAGGGCAGCCCCAATGTTAGCCTGTGAAGGGAGCAAGCCTCACAATAGTGTAAAAACGAATTTAGGAGTTTTACACTACCAGGACATATAAACTACACAGGTACATGTCCTGCCTTTTACCCACACATCACCCTGCTTCAGGGGTTACCTAGGGCACACATCAGGGGTGACATATATGTAGAAAAAGGGAAGTTTTAGGCTTGGCAAGTACTTTTAACTGCCAAGTCGAAGTGGAAGTGAAACTGCACACACAGGCCTTGCAATGGCAGGCCTGAGACAAGGTTAAGGGGCTACTGAAGTGGGTGGCACAATCAGTGCTGCAGGCCCACTAGTAGCATTTAATATACAGGCCCTAGGCACATATAGTAATCTCTACTAGGGTCTTACAAGTAAATTATATAGCCAATCATGGATAAACCAATCAACAGTACAATTTACACAGAGAGCATATGCACTTTAGCACTGGTTAGCAGTGGTAAAGTGCCCAGAGTTCAAATGCCAACAAGAACAGGTCAGAAAAAATAGGAGGAAGGAGGCAAAAAGTTTGGGGATGACCCTGTCAAAAAGCCAGGACCAACAAGTGGCAACATATGGAGCTGGAATTTGGGGTGTGGGGGATAATGGAACAATACAAAAACAGGAACATAAGTTCCTTAGAAAACATCTAGTAGTACCCCAATCAATTTCAGATACCATCATTCACAGCAAGTAAGGAGTTGGATTCATAACAGACATGTTAGAAACCAAACCCCTCTTATAATGGTATTCTGTTTGTTCGAAAGTAGAGACATACTTTACCAGATTAATTATCAAAGATTGTGCAAGACTTGACTCGGCCAGCAAAATCCCTTTGGCTACGGCACATTAAGCACACTCTGAGGGGACTTGGGCAGACAGAGGGGGATCTCTGTGCACACTTGGAGGACATTATTGGTTACCCCAAAGGGGATCTTAAGGAGCACATACTTAAAGCTTGACAAGAGAAAAAGGTCCACTCAGATAATCACAGAATATCTGTGGGAAGAGACATGCCACTGAATGACCAGTTTGGATGTAAACTGTACCTCAAATTAACTCTTAAATTTACCACAGATATCGTTTAACCAGCTTTCATTTCCTTATCTTCCATTGCATGGTTTCATTTCCAAGGAAGGAAGGGTATGGCACTATAACTCGAAAACGCCACTGCGGCGATAGATCTGAACAGTCGACCCAGCATATTACACGTTTTTGCAGATTTTACTTGACAAATAGAAAGCAATATCTTAAACTGCTCTTTTTAAAAGAAAGAATCTTTCATCATCAGGAGGCTTCTCCGTTTTTGTATGATTTAAAAGATGTTACAGTCTGCTACTGGGTAGCAATGTTTCTTTCAAAGGTGCTCTGGACCAGAGATTTATTGACCAGCCTAAAAAGCAAAATGTTTTAGCTGATGTACCGTACTTGATAAACGGTATGCCACTATGTTGTCTTTTTAAAATAAACTGTATTTAGGAATTTACCACACAAATACTGTTGATTTTAATGCCAAAGTTTAATTGTTTAATATTAAAGCTTTGAAAGTGGCCAGTTTTATACAAAATGCACACTCTACTTCTTCTAACGTTTTTTAATTAAACCTTGTTTTCGCCATAAATGCCTCTTATCTATGCCTTATTCAGTCCCTTTGCAGATTCCCTTGAACCATTGGTATTGTTAGCATCATCAACGGTTTCTTCCATTGATGAATGTTTACACACAAGTAGACACTCCTACATTTCGGTAGCACTTGGTCACCAACTGATCCCTTAGGAATCGTTGAATAAAGAGAAACAACTCACATTTTGATGCCACCATATGTAATCATTCTATAAACAGATCAATAGTTTTGTTTGCCTGCTGATCTCTCAAAAATGTGTACTTCTTGGCCATCAAATTAGGTGCACAAAAGTGTCTTTGTAATCATCCTTCCGACTCGTTGTATTCATCTAGTTCCTACTCTTCTTCCCCAGGTTAAAAGGTGGACACGTGCTCGAAAAACTCTTAAACCTTCCATGACCAATTAAAGTTCTTGTACAAATTGTACCTTTTCTGGCTTTAGCTTGAACGCCCCTACTAGGTAAATATTGCGTGCTCTGACCCACAGTTTCCATCTTATCTTGTTCTTTGGACAGTTAAAAAAAGGTGGCAGTGAACTGACAGAACACATTACTAGAAACGAACAATATCAAGAAGAAGAGAAATAATACTACATTTCTCCACTACCCCTTTTTAAAAAAAACATTGAGTGGATTGGATGCCGGTAGTACACACAGGAAAACATGTCTCAAATATAACCAAACCATAGATCCCACAAATGGTAATGGTACTCGGTGTGATCCCTGGAAAGACTTCCAGCTGCAATCAAATGCTGAACAGATTCAGCCATGGCTCATTACGTTCAAAGCAACCTCAAAGCATCCATGGTTGGCTTGATTGTCACAGTAAAGATGGTTGCCACATGCAGCTCGTACACGAAGAACCAAAATATGACAAAGTGGAGCCATACAAGCATGCATGAGCGTAATGTTGTACGCTGGTTTAAACAAAGATTGGGTTTTCTCCAGGCAAGTCCAAGAATATACCAAAGCTGGTGTGGATAACGTCACATGCTCAGCATTACATAATCATGGTCAGGCTTTCTCCAAAGAAGTGCAAGAGTACACTAAAGGTGGCACGCTTGACGTTAGACTTAAGGAGCCATAGCCCATCTGCCACCATTCACCATTTATAGGGGGAAGGATGTGGCATTCCTGCCAGAGCTGCCGACTTTGTAACTGGGGAGCCAAGTTCAACCTCCAGCATCAGCTCAACATTGTGTGACTCTGGACAAATCACTTAATCTCCCTCTGACAAAAAAATAACATAATCTGACCTTGTATAATATAACTGATACTCATGTAACATGTTCCAGTGACCTTGTGCCGAGTCTGCGATATATACAGCTGCAAAAATAAAATACAAACAGCAGCAGGCAATAAGCTTCTGACATTTAAAGTATACCTCAATGAGCATCTGGAGGACATTTGCTGAATTCTAAGGCTTTCAAAATCGTCCTACCTTGAGCACAAGCAGCCTTCTCTACCGGCACATCTGCTGTGGTCTGAATTTCTACCAAGATTGGCCTTGTGATTTTGAGTTGCAACAACCACGCATAGCTAATGTTAAAATGAAGACCGCAGACAGGAGATCATTTGCGGACACTTAATAGAAAGCACAGCATAACGATTCAAATAAGGATCTATTTCTCTGTTAAGTTTTTTTGTTTACAGCTTAGGAATAGAATGCTAACGGTGTGCACCCTGAACATTGACCCCAGGATATTAATGAGATAAAATAACGAGGACAAAATAGTGAAAAAAATATTGACAGGCAAAGCTAGAATTCCTATTCCTAACCCCACATATCTACGTGATATATAAATATGTCTTCAAGGTACATAGACGTGGAGTTAGAAATAAGACACCTATCCTTCCCTTTATGAACTTAACTTTTGATATTTTGGCCCTGATTTATACTTTTTGATGCTAAACTGTGCTAACGCAGTTTAGCGTCAAAAAGTATAACACCGGCTAGCGTCATTTCAAGACGCCTGCTGTGCATCTTATTTATAGAATGGTGCATTCCGGTGCAAAGGGTGGGCTAATGTCATGGAGAATGGCGTTAGCCAGATGGGGGTGGCGGTATGGGAGTAGTTGGTTTAGGGTTAAAAATGACATTAGACTGGTTAGAGTAAAAAAAGATGACTCTAACCAGCCTAGCGTAATTTATTGACGCTAAACCTACAATACCACATGACTGCTGTCTTATAAAAGACAGGAGTCATGCCCACCACCCCAATGGCCAGCACAGGCGTTAAGGGTCCCCTGGGCATGGCTATTGCACCCAGTGCCATGTATGGGGGCCCATTTCTGGACCCCCCTATGGCACTTTAAAAAAAAAGGTAAATACTTACCTCTACTTACATGTACTTACTTGGGATGGGGTCCCCCATCCTCCGCTGTCCCTTTAGTGTTGGTGGGGGTGTCACTGGGGCCTGGTGAGAGCACCTGTGGGCTTAATCCATGGTGTCCACCATGGAAAAAGGCCCACAGGTCCCCTAATGCCTGCACTGAGCCAGGCATTAAATAATGTCGCTAAGCAAGCTTATTTAGGCCTGCCTCCCTCCCGTGCACCATTTGTGCATGGGAGGATAAATAAGGCGATTTTTGCCCTGGAACCCCTACCTTACATCTCATTGACACAAGATAGTTTTCCACAGGCAAAAAATGACTTTCACTCCAATATTTTGGTGCTAAACATGTCTAGTGCCGAAATATAAATATGGAGTTAAGTTTATTCTGAATTAGCATAAAAAAATTACGCTAATTCAGTGCAGAGTTTAAATATGCCCCTTTGTCTCTCAATATTTTGCCCTCAATATTCTTGTAGATACCAATAGTACAGTCGACATTAACACTTTTAAATGTGCTTATTTGCAGAGGGGTTCACCTCATGCCCGGTGACACAGATAAAGTAGGAAGGGATGTTTACAAAAACACTTACCTTTTGGATAACAATGTATTTTCAGAAATTTTAAGGTAGGGGTCATTAATAGTAAGGTATGTAAAGATGCTGGCTTTGTATCGGGTCCGAGCAGCACCTCTAAAGCTACTTTTTTCAATAAGGCCCACTAAACCAACAATAGTAGTTGAAAACAGTGTATTATTTCACATTGTGTCTGTGATAGAGCGAACCGTAGTAACAATTTACCTGTGTTCGGACGCTCTTTAGGCCGATGAATCTTTTGACTAAGTGGGAACTCTCTGTACTCTTAATCAATCAATTTCCTGAAATTAATAATCAATAACGAACATAAGCAATACCTTGATCAACATAACACTTAACAATTAGTCCAGAATACATTTCGGCGAACCCTGACCTTTCAGTCAGGAATAACCACACCAGTTTATTGAAAAGTTAGTGAATTTATTTCCCTATTTTAACAAAGCTAGCACGATATAGATGTGTCTCAACACCAAATGATAAACATAAATGAACATTAATAGCTGTCCATATCGTCGAAACAAGTGTAATCTATGTAGCATTTGAATCACAAGGCATTCGATAATGGCAATGCAAAGCACTAATACGATAATCTGTAATGGGCTAATTGCATACATTTAGTCAGCATAACAAGATCTCAAATTGCATCGTGCAACATGTGGAATCCTCATCTAACCTCAAATTAGAATCAGCATGTGGGACTTCATGCAAAAACAATTTAGCAACATAAATTTAGAAAACTCCTATCTAGGGATCTTATCAAAAAATCAGCAGTTGGTTACCTAGAAGGAACACAATGCAATTTTACAATTTCCTTTCATATTTACCAATTACGATCAGCATACAAGGAAGTCTTCGTCTCACAGGTACCGTTTCTCGATCAGCATGGGACGGGACAAAGGGGCAGGGGTGAACGGGGCAATCGCCTCACGGCGGCAAGTTAAGACTACTACTTCATGCAGAGGGACAAATCAAAGTTAAAGTCTCTAGGGCAAGAATCATTAAAGTCTCTTTCTCTCGATTAGAGAAAGCATCAAAGTCTCTCAAAATGGCGTCGCAGCAAAGTGGGCCATAATAGCTACGAAGTCTGCAAAATGGCGGGTATCGAGCTGATAATGGCTGATAATAGCACAATGGCTACCTTCTTCTCGTGCACCTGGTTTTTATAGACAACAGTTCGAGTCCAGTAGGGTCTCCATTGGAGGGTTCATAGGTCAGCTTCAATTTGTCCAATCAAAAACGACAGTTCTCAAGCTTTTACTTAAGCATACATTATCCTTGGAGATGGGTACGCAAATCGCAACATTGTCTCCCAATTAGCTCACTTTCAGAGCCTCCCTTGTCCGCACCTGCAAGTCGACCTTGAATTAAAGAGAAAATATGCCAGGCTGGCACGAAACTTTAAGATAAGCATGTGAACAGTTTCTGTGGAAAAGTACAGCTTCAAGCAGAAATACACGTTTAATAGCACATTGGAAAAATACGAACATCTAAACCGTGAGACCAGGCCACTAGGCCAAAGCCTCCTCTAAAGTAATGCTAAGCTAACGTAGTTTGAACAAGAAAATCGTAGCACACGTTTATGATTATGTCGGATTAGTGCACTTCTAATACACCACGTTATATAAAGCACGCTTATAAATGTTGGCAAACTACTCTAAGGGCACATTTTGTCCCCGTACAATCTTTATTAGTTCGGTTAATGTCACACGTGATTATTTCACACTACGTTTATGCGTTAATAAATCAAAACCTTCATTTTCTGCTTCATCAATCCCTCCTCTGATGACTACTTGTCATCACACAAATTATGCCCACAAATTTTATTCCATTAAAATTCTGTCAGTTCCCTTTTCCTTTTAGTTCCCCTAGTTTGCGCTTTGTATTCTTCTGCCATTCTTTTCATAATTTTCTCTTCTTTTCTTCTTTTAATTCTTTCCATAATCATTATTATTCCCCTTTTTATTCCTCAAATTCCAAATATGCAAATTATAACTATTAAAATTCCCTCTATTATTTTTAACAATATTCCATTCCAAATTCCCCCAATCCAATGTCCCACTGAAGCAAGTCCTTTTCCAACCTTCTCCCACACTCCTGGTTCTTTCAGTTCCTTCAAATCTGCACTTTCTTTTGTTAGATTAGCAAGCATAGTTTTAATTTTCACACTATTGTCAGGTATATAGGTACAACAGTGTCTTGCACCAAGCATTTTGCAAACACCTCCATCCTTTGCTAAAAGAATGTCTAAAGCAAGCCTATTTTGAAGAGTCATAGCTCTTTCCGCTGCAAGTTCAGCATCTATCAGGATTATAGCACCTGAAAACTTTGTCAACATGTTATCCACTATAGTAGACAACTTTCTTATTTTGATGGAATTCAGCACAACTCCCAATGAAGGAATCATGGCTCCAAATATATCACCTACCACAGCAGCTGCGGTCTCTCTTTTCTGGATACGATGGGATCCAGATGTCTTTTGAATCATCGATAGGTCATCCAGTTGATAAACCTTTGGGAACACTATACCCAAATAACATCTTCCCCACCATCCCTTTGGAAGACGATAATAGGCATTATACCCACAAATGTAATATACCCCTGGAATGACAGGGTCAAGTCCGTCCATCATGAATGTCCATTTGGCCTTAAAGATAAACGTATGTTTACATTCACTCGCCCCTACAAAAATGTTGTCATAATAAGATTCACCTCGATATATACAAAACTTCCCTACATGCCAAGCATCTAAAGCAATTTTCCCTTGTGTCTTTATGGCAGCAAAATCATAATTATCTACTGAAGTCCTCTTATGTAACTCCTTTTCTAATTTCGCCTTCATTTGAGCCCTTCTATCATCTGTGCAATCTAAAAAGCTTATTTCTACTGCAGAGAGTGAACAGGTAAGATTTTCCCTATGAGCGTGAGCCGTTTGAAAAGGTAGCATTGGCTCGAAAAATTCCCTCATAATTTTTGCATCCCAATCCTTTGCAGTCTGGCTTAGCTGTGCTATTATAGGAACATAAGCAAAGGTAACATCATAATTTGAGTAAAAATACTGTATGTTAGTTTGACCATAAAACCTAGACATTACTATACTACATGTAATCCCGTATGTAAGAGGCATGTGGTGATATGTCACCCCCTCCTTCACTGATGTCGGTATCTGAGTACATACATAACAATCTTTCGCATCCATTGTCTCAACATATTCTGTTAGTAAGCGATAGAAAACATTATACGAAAGCTCTTTCCTTTCATGCAAGAGTCTCTCATCCAGTGCTAGCCTTTTCAATGCGGTTAGTTCAGTGACAGTAACAGGAGCAAAAGTAGAAGCCTCAATAGTCTCATTCTCACCCTTTCCATGCATTCCAAGCACAATTGCCATTATTATTAGTACACATGTAACTACCAAGCCTATACACACATATTTACAATATTTCTTTCTATTGTTTTGCGTCATGATCTGTATAGAATCAGAGAGTTAGAAGCACTTATAAATTAAACTTATTTAGCAATTTAGTTACAAAGCTGAGCGAGCACAATGTTCACACCGTCTTCTTCAAGAGGCCAGTCACTTATCGGTTAGCAGCATTTGTCTCAATTCGGCAATAACTCAGTCTTTATCGGTTTAGCAAATGTCTCATCCGGTTTAGCAATGTCTCAGCTGGTTGTTTCTTTCACGTTAGAATCGTAGCAAGCAATATCATTTATCACCCCTTCAATCAACACTGTCCATGAAACTTTTCTTTTCTATTGGTATCTCTTCCTCTTCTTCGTTCTCGATGCTTAGAGATACAAACTCGTCAGTCCAATCGTCATTGACTGCATATGCCCATTCAGGACCGGAATACCTTCTGTTCGGTATCCTTTTCCTTTTCAATTTTGCTTCTCTTTTCGATTCTGCCTCGCTGGTACTTTCCTCTTTTGTCAAGTCTTTTTCTTCACTCGAGGTTGGTACCACGACAGACACTTCTTTCCTTTTCTCTTTTACTTTTGGCCTTTCTCCGTCGTTCAAACCTTCTCCAGACCTTTGTTTTACTGGTGATATACTTAGTCTCCTCTTTGCACCGTGTCCATTTGATGGACCTGCGACCTTTTCTGTAGAGGTTTGAACTTTTTCGTTCTGCTCTGCCTTGTCCCCTCCTTCAGGGGAATCGATCACGTTCTCTTTTTCTTTTTCTGTATCGTCTGTTTCTGGGAAAGCCCCCTTCTGATCAGGCTCTCCTGCTTTTTCACCTTTTTCAAGCCCTTCGTCACCGTTACTTTCGTCAGGCTCAGTATCACTTTCAGCTGCTTCAGGTTCTTTGTCACCTTCAGCTGCTTCAGGCTTTTTGCTACCCTCAGCTGCTTCAGGCTCTTTGTCACCTGCAGCTTCTTCGTCGCTGTCTGAACTTTCTCCTTGGTCTTCCCCAAGTGAGTCGGACTCTTCGTTCTCCAATAATATCTCTTTTTCTCCTGCTGCTGCTTGTTCGCTTTCAGTTCGCTTTTGTTCTGTCTCAGCACTCGGCACTGTTTTATCAGGCACTGGCAATTTCAGCGCTTCAACTTCCTCATCTGTGGGACACAGCACCTTCTTTGTGTGACTGGCGTGAATCCAGTTGGGAACCCCCGCACACTTCACAGCGGTAGTTGTCGTCAGGATCACTTGGAAAGGGCCTTTCCAACGGGGTTCCAGGCACGACTTCCTCACGTGCTTCTTCACCACGACCCAGTCACCTGCTTTCAGTGCGTGCCCTGGACCTTGGATCGGTGGCAAGGTGGTTGCTTCCACCTGGTGAGAGAAAGAGCGAACCACGTCAGCCAGTCCTTTGCAGTAGTCTAACACCATATCATCTGTAATATTCAAAAGCGCATTTGCGGGAACTGCAGGAAGTCTCATAGCCCTGCCCATGAGAATTTCGTGCGGAGACAATCCAGTTTTTCTATCAGGAGTGTTTCTCATTGACATTAGCACTAAGGGCAATGCATCAGGCCATTTCAAATTTGTTGATGCACATATTTTCGCCATTCTTGATTTCAGTGTACCATTCATCTGCTCCACCAGTCCTGATGCTTCAGGGCGATAGCTACAATGCAGTTTCTGCTCAATGTTCAGCGCTTCGCAAAGTAACTTTATCACCTCGTTGTTGAAGTGACTTCCCCTATCTGATTCTAAAGAGATCGGGAATCCGAAACGTGGTATCAACTCTCTCAATAATAGCTTGGCAACTGTAAGGCTGTCATTTCTACGTGTGGGGTATGCCTCAATCCAGTGACTAAAAATGCACACAATCACCAACACATATTTCAGACCTCCATGCACAGGCATCTCAATGAAGTCCATCTGCATACGACTAAAAGGACCGCTTGCCCTACCAATGTGGCTCGCGTTCACAACTGTTCCCTTTCCTGGGTTCATCTGCTGGCAAGTGACACATCCATGGCAAACTGCTTCTGCAGCTTGACGAAATCTGGGGTTAAACCAATCAGTTTTGAACAATCTTATCATGGCATCTCTCCCTAGGTGAGCTTGCCCATGATAGAACCGCGCAAGCTGTGATAAGAGACTATTTGGCAAAACAAATTTTCCCTCATGTGAAACCCATAACTCGTCTTGTCTCTTTATACATTGTGATTTAATCCAGGAATCTCTTTCATCCTCCCTGACATTATTCTGTAGTGCTTTTAGTTCCTCTATCGTATCTACGACCTTCAAGGCAAATGCTTCAGCTGGTTCGAGTTCTGGCTCACTTATTGAGTTCCATTCATCTCTCAGTAATATACAGTTCAAGGCACAAAATCTTGCGACTTGATCCGCATATGCATTTCCCAGAGAGACATAGTCCTGTCCTTTCGTGTGAGCACTGCACTTTACCACTGCAACTTCAGCTGGCACTTGAATGGCATGTAACAATTCCCTTATTCTCTCCCCGTTTTTCACTGGGGATCCTGAAGAAGTCAGGAAACCTCTCTGTGACCATAGTTGTCCAAAGTCATGCACAATCCCAAACCCATATTGGCTATCAGTGTAAATGGTGACTTTCATCAATGCAGACAGTTGACATGCTCTTGTAAGGGCTACAAGTTCTGCTACTTGTGCAGAATAGACTCCTTGAAGCCATCCCGCTTCCAAGACACCTGTTACAGTGCATACAGCGTATCCTGCTTTCAAAATCCCCATCCCATCTCTTAGACATGAACCATCAACAAAAAGAATTTGGTCATTTTCATCAAGTTTAGTATCCTTAATGTCCGGTCGGGGTTTTGTGCAAAATTCAGTCAACTGAAGGCAGTCATGCTCGACGTCTTCAGCGTTCTCAATTTCGACATTTTCTCCAGGAAGCAAGGTTGCTGGATTCAACGTAGTGCACCTTTTCAGCTGCACATTCGGTGAGCCCAGAATTATCGTTTCATTCCTTGTGAGTCTTGCTCCGGTCATGTGCTGTGTTCGGGAGCGGGTCAAAAGTATCTCAACTGAGTGAGGGACCATGACTGTTACTGGGTGTCCCATCACTATTCCTTCACTCTGAGTGAGGCTGATACCAACTGCTGCTACGGCGCGCAAACACCCTGGGAGTGCTGCTGCGACCGGATCCAAAGTAGCTGAAAAATACGCTACTGGTCTGTTTACGCCACCATGGGCTTGAGTCAAGACAGACAAAGAACATGCATCACGTTCATGGCAAAACAATGTGAAAGGCTTTGTGTAATCAGGCATACCTAAAGCTGGAGCCCTACACATGCATTCTTTCAATTCAACAAAGGCATCCATCTCATCTCCTTTCAGCTCAATTTGATCCAAAGCATCCTTCTGGGTCAGTTTCAGTAAAGGCTTCGCTAGAGTCGAGAAGTTGGGAATCCACTGGCGACAGTAGCCCACCATTCCCAAGAATTTCCTCACCTCCTATCTCGTCTTGGGCGGACTCATCTGAAGTACACTTGTAATTCTTTCCTTCATTATCCTCCGTGACCCTTTCTCTATCTGGTGACCCAAGTATTTCACTTTCTTCTGACAGAACTGTAATTTGGAAGGAGACACCTTGTGTCCATTCCCTCCCAAATGGTTCAACAGAGCAATGGTATCGGCTGTGCAGCCACTTTCTGTCTTTGATGCAACCAGTAAGTCGTCAATGTACTGTACTAGGGTTGACTCGAATGGCAACTCTAACTCTTCCAAGTCTTTCTTTAGAACCTGATTGAATATTGACGGTGACTCAGAAAACCCTTGGGGAATTCGACACCAACTGTACACTCTGTCTAGGAATTTGAAACAAAAGAGAAATTGGCTGTCCTCATGAAGAGGCACAGAAAAGAATGCTTGTGACAAATCGATGACCGAGAACCATTCGGCATCGCAAGGAATTTGAAACATTATCACAGCTGTATTCGGTACTACTGGGCAGCATTTGACTATGATGTCATTTATTTTCCTCAAGTCTTGCACAAGTCGGACCTTTCCACTTGGCTTTATTAGTCCCATTATTGGTGAATTACATGGACTGCTCAACACTTCTTTCAGTACCCCCTGTTTTACAAATTCGTCAATAAGTTGGGCAACTTTCATGAGGGTGTCTTGTGGCATGTGGTATTGTGGGGTCTGGGGAAAGATTGCATTGGGCTTTACAGTCACTTTCACTGGTTCCACTCCTTTCATCAATCCCACCTCTTTCCCTGTCATGTCCCACACTTCCTTTCCGACTGTTTCTCGTAATTCGGCTGGAATATCTTCCTCAGTTATCATCGGGAAAAGGCAAATCAGAGGATACTCTTCATCGACTGTTTCCATTTCATCCCCCTCTACACTGTCCTCTTCTTCCCCATCGCTGCTCGTCTGGATTGTTATTCCTTCGTTCGAACACATGATCGAACATCCCAGCTTGCACAATAGGTCTCTCCCTAACAGTGCTATTGGGCTTGAATCGCATATCACAAACTGATGCACCCCTTGATAGTTACAGATGCTGACTGGTACCGGACCTGTAATTGGGTTCGTCAGGTGCCTGTTTGCTACTCCCACCACTTGAACTGTCCTCCCTGAGAGTGGCAAATTTGGTACTTCACTACTCTTAACAGTTGAACGTGTGGCTCCCGTGTCCACCAAGAATGAAACACAATGACCCATTACTCTTCCCTCTACGTACGGACCCTTTTGATCAACTTCTAAGGAGGCTGCAAGCACACAATCTCCTTCCTCTTCTGAGCTCTCACTCTCCCATACATTGTTTATTCCACTCTCACTGTGTAATGGGAACTGTTGTACGGTGCCATTTGTACTCATTACCTGACCCGAGACCTGTGGAGGAACCATCACTTGCTGCTGACTCATTGGTGCCAAAGGTATTTGCATTTGCTGATTAGGTACCATGGGTAACTGCTGTTGCATCGGCTGCATTTGCGTCATCTGCATACGAGGCATCTGCATCTGCTGCGGCTGCATAGGTTGTAATCCCTGCAATTGATTTATGGTCTGAAAATTTGGGTTTGGACCTCTCATTTTCGGTCCCCTCATTGTCTGAAATGCATTGACATCATTGTTTTGCTGACCAACACCTACACCTGCACCTGCACCTTCCTGCACCACCATCGGGCACTCGCGTTTCCAATGACCTACAATTCCGCACACGTGACACGGCATCACTTTCTTCATTGCCTGCACACCCGTCACAACAGTGTTTAAATCCGGACCATTATTCACAAAACCTCCTCTGCCTCTGCCTCTCGCCTGTGGCTGAAACGCCATGTTTCCTTGCAACTGCGGCTGCGGTTGCGGTACCTGCTGTTGGAACCCTTGCATCCCTTGCAAACCTTGCAGACCTGTCTGAGCTGCTTTAAGCTGCATCATCATCACCTTCTCTTTCAGCTTTTTCTGTTTTACCTCAATTTCGTCGCTACAATATTTCGCGTAAGTCAAGACCTCATCAATCGGTTTAGACTGCCAACAAATCAAATGCGACTTTATCATCTGACTTATTTCTGGTCTCAGCCCTTCCACAAATCTGAACACAAAATGAAGCATATCCTTCGCCTCGATTGTTTCCGTGCCACTGTAATTCTTGAATGCTTTCAACAACCTCTCATAGTAACTATGAATCGATTCTTTTGTCTCTTGGGCAGTTCGATCAATCTTCTGCCAATCCACATTTTTCGCGGCAACCTTCGTCTTCAAATGCTCAATCACCTTATAGTACAAACTCATCACCATAGGTGATGGTGCACCCGTCTCCCTGTCTCTCTCTGGTTCACTTGTCGGCCAACCTACAGCTCTTTTGCAATCCTCCCACAAATCTGCCGGAACCACGATCTCAAAGAGAGTGTTCAGGTCTTCCCAGAGACATTTTGCAAGCTTTACAAACCTATCAGTCTGTTGATACCATTCAATTGGCTTCTCTCTCAGTTTGGGAAAATCGTCCGTAAATGACTGACTGTCGCTTCTGTGCCACGGTACATGTATTAATTTTCCTCCTGCTGTCTCCCTCATTGATAACATGGTTACTGTCTCGCTGCTTTGTGGTCTCTTCTCATTATGCTCTGTAGCACTGTCCCTCCTCTTTTCCTTCCTCTTTACCCATCTGCTTTCCCACTTGTCTAAGCACCTCCACACTTGTGCACTCTGTAGCAATTCTCTGAGGTGTGTCTTCATGCCTGCTGACCTCATGTGTTCAAAATCTGTGGTCCCAAAATCCAACCTGTAGCTTCTGCTCAAGTGTTTCATCTTGTCTATGTCAACCCCGTTTCTGTCAGCTGCTTCCTGCAAGCCCTTATGTACTTTGTTCACTTCCTTCGTAACCCTGGGACATAGATACCTCAGTTCTTCTTCCGTGTAGGATTCTAGCCTATTTACACCCATAGTCCCTTCCACCAATTCTTGTGCTTCCATGTTCAACCTGACCCTATTCATATAGTCTTCTCCTTTCCCACTGGCTGAACTTTGTGTGGAATTTAAACTGTTGAACCACTGTGTCAGCTGTTGCGCATTTACCCCCATCAGTGTAGCATTCACATCGACTGCCATTGATGGTTGCGGCAACTTTTCAGTATTCGATGTTAAAGGTATTATCAGTGGGGGGCTCGACCTCACCAGTGTAGACTGAGCACATATGGGACTAAACTCCATCAAGGATCCAGATCCACTTGGCTGAGCCGCTATCGGAGTTATCCCTGGAGTGTTCTCTATGCACCTCCTCTCTGTCCCATTCTGCAGCATTGATCCCTGACTGTTCGTGCCTAAGTTAGGCTGGCTATACAGAGGTACCGGTGGACCTACAGTAATGGGTAGTGATATCGCATCTGGGTTCTGTCCATATCCCATGTTCTGAGGCATGTTCATCCCCATACTATGGGTCATCATTGTCGGCATGCCCATCTGACTCCCCGTCATCTGAGCATGAGCGTTTCCTCCCTGCATCTGCTTTTGAGGCATCATAAACTGAGTTGATTCAGCCTGTGTCATTATTGGATTGTGACCATTCTGTACTCCCCTTACTGTTTGTTCTAGAACCATTCCTCCACTATTGTCACTGCTGTAGTACCCTGGCATCTGCGGTTGATAATTTTCTGCTGGTTTCATTATGGGCACATCTGGATATATTCTCCTAACCTGCGGTATCTGCGGGGTGAACAGTAAACTCGGGTCCTTAGATCCCGATGATGCTCCTGAACTCTGGGTTTCACTGATCTGTACCGGTGCCGGAGGGGCAGAACTGGTACTCGGACCTTGTCCATTCTCCGCATAAGGTGGTGGACGGTCGTTCAGCAATTGCATTATTAACTCCTCATCCTCTAACTCCTCTTCTCTTCTCAATTTTTCCTCGTCCTCTCTATCCTTGGAACACTTCCTGTCTGTCTTACAGGTAGCTTTCTTACCTGTCTCCTCTTCCTCCTTAGTAATTGCGGGAAACAATTTTATTCCCTGCAATACATCTGACCTCCACACCTTCTGCGCATTATCCCACCTAGCATCCGCTAGTGTCTTTTCTACCTTCCTCATCCTTGTTTCAAACTTATTCTTCTGTTGCTGTCTAGCCATTAATTCCCAGATTGCTAGAGCCTCAAACTGTGCCGGCCTTGGAGGCACCTTCATGTCGTACATCGTGAATCTCAAATTCTCTAGGATCCTTATATTGAATGTCCCATGTATCGGGAACGCTACGCTCCCATGTTTCTCTGTCAGTTTGTGCCATTGCTTTAGCCAAAGACACGGAGCTACCCCTTTTTCCTCCATTACAATGTAAGCTGGTGTGCCCTCGGGCGGCGTTTCCTCTCCTACGCTCGCTTTGATGTAAGACTCCCCTTTCATCGCGCTCCTAAATGCTTTAAGGAATTTCATTTTCTCGTCTTTTATTTCACAAAGTTTATAATCAATAGGTCGCTTTTATTCCACAAAATTTTTAATCAATAGGTGACTTTAATTCCCGGAATACTCTTCGCTTGCCTTTCCCCTTCCAAACGAGCCCCACGGACTGCGTCCAATCCGTGCGCGACCCTTCTCTCCAACCAACCTATCCCAGCGCGGCTCCTAGTGACGTCACACTCACACACACTGCGGCTGACAAAGCCTCGCGGCTAGTCTTCCTTCACTCAGCTCCTCTCGTAACAACTTCTTGCATGTATCGCGAGCTACCAAAAACTAAAACAGATCTGTCGGTTTACTACAGGAAGGGTAACACAGTCGCTTCAGGACCTTAGGGACCTTTCACTAGCCTCGGCCGCTATTCCGTCTTTCTCGGTCCCCACGTTCGCAAGCAAATCTGACCTGCAGACCTACTCTCAACTTGTCAATGATCTGTTCTAGTGCACTTAGAATCTTGTCAGAGCCCGAAGTCGAAGTTTCTTTCACTCCCTAACACACGTACCGACTTGTTGACCACGCCCGATCAACCTACTAAACCGCCCAGACCACAACATGGATCAACATACTCCGGAGTCTCTTGACCTCGCAGGGCCCGTCTCAACAACAACAACCACGTGGACCTTTTTATGCACAAAGCGCCACACGCACATGAAGTTCGACGACTTCCCTACTCTCACACTCGGAGCCGCACCTCCGCTATCTCTATGAAGTTCGACGACTTCTCTACTTCTACACTCGGAGTCGCTCCTCCGCTATCCTTTAAAAGAAAAAAAAAAATCCTCGCAACCTTTTCACACACCCTGCGGCAATAAGCTGTGCAAGCGCAAAACCCTAACTTCACTCATACCATCACTAGTACCGCCAACGCTGTTTCCACACCTCCGTTCTCTCCATTCGCAAGCTCCGAGATCCCGGGAAAGTCGCGGTGGACCTAGCCCATCATCATTCTGTCAATCAGTTTTATCCAAGAAAAATCTAATTCAACTTCTTGAATGAGGCCTCAAAATGCGTAACCGTTAATTCAACACCATGTACTCTAATAGTACAGGGTCCCAAAAGACGTAACCATCCTCTGCTACCATCTACTGATAGAGCGAACCGTAGTAACAATTTACCTGTGTTCGGACGCTCTTTAGGCCGATGAATCTTTTGACTAAGTGGGAACTCTCTGTACTCTTAATCAATCAATTTCCTGAAATCAATAATCAATAACGAACATAAGCAATACCTTGATCAACATAACACTTAACAATTAGTCCAGAATACATTTCGGCGAACCCTGACCTTTCAGTCAGGAATAACCACACCAGTTTATTGCAAAGTTAGTGAATTTATTTCCCTATATTAACAAAGCTAGCACGATATAGATGTGTCTCAACACCAAATGATAAACATAAATGAACATTAATAGCTGTCCATATCGTCGAAACAAGTGTAATCTATGTAGCATTTGAATCACAAGGCATTCGATAATGGCAATGCAAAGCACTAATACGATAATCTGTAATGGGCTAATTGCATACATTTAGTCAGCATAACAAGATCTCAAATTGCATCGTGCAACATGTGGAATCCTCATCTAACCTCAAATTAGAATCAGCATGTGGGACTTCATGCAAAAACAATTTAGCAACATAAATTTAGAAAACTCCTATCTAGGGATCTTATCAAAAAATCAGCAGTTGGTTACCTAAAAGGAACACAATGCAATTTTACAATTTCCTTTCATATTTACCAATTACGATCAGCATACAAGGAAGTCTTCGTCTCACAGGTACCGTTTCTCGATCAGCATGGGACGGGACAAAGGGGCAGGGGTGAACGGGGCAATCGCCTCACAGCGGCAAGTTAAGACTACTACTTCATGCAGAGGGACAAATCAAAGTTAAAGTCTCTAGGGCAAGAATCATTAAAGTCTCTTTCTCTCGATTAGAGAAAGCATCAAAGTCTCTCAAAATGGCGTCGCAGCAAAGTGGGCCATAATAGCTACGAAGTCTGCAAAATGGCGGGTATCGAGCTGATAATGGCTGATAATAGTGCAATGGCTACCTTCTTCTCGTGCACCTGGTTTTTATAGACAACAGTTCGAGTCCAGTAGGGTCTCCATTGGAGGGTTCATAGGTTAGCTTCAAATTGTCCAATCAAAAACGACAGTTCTCAAGCTTTTACTTAAGCATACATTATCCTTGGAGATGGGTACGCAAATCGCAACATTGTCTCCCAATTAGCTCACTTTCAGAGCCTCCATTGTCCGCACCTGCAAGTTGACCTTGAATTAAAGAGAAAATATGCCAGGCTGGCACGAAACTTTAAGATAAGCATGTGAACAGTTTCTGTGGAAAAGTACAGCTTCAAGCAGAAATACACGTTTAATAGCACATTGGAAAAATACGAACATCTAAACCGTGAGACCAGGCCACTAGGCCAAAGCCTCCTCTAAAGTAATGCTAAGCTAACGTAGTTTGAACAAGCAAATCGTAGCACACGTTTATGATTATGTCGGATTAGTGCAATTCTAATACACCACGTTATATAAAGCACGCTTATAAATGTTGGCAAACTACTCTAAGGGCACATTTTGTCCCCGTACAATCTTTATTAGTTCGGTTAATGTCACACGTGATTATTTCACACTACGTTTATGCGTTAATAAATCAAAACCTTCATTTTCTGCTTCATCATCTGCGACATCAGCAAAATATTTAGGTTGTAGGTCATCGCAGTATTTGCAGCACAAGCAATATTGAATCATTTATAATTGGAGGTATGTCACATATGAATTTAAATTCAATATAGGAGCTTTGTAATCCTGTAGCTCAATTTTACAAGTATTGTGGCATGATCTAGTAAGGATGAACTCTCTTTAACTGTGGTTCTAGGTAAACTATGTTATAAAAGTAGTTTTTATTACAAAAAATAATGTGGTGTTTCTAAAAATGCATTGTACTTTCTTTTTCAAAACAGTGCTTCGTCATCAACAGATATGATTGTGTCGATCTGCGTGATATTTGCCATGTCTTTCATCCCAGCCAGTTTTGTCCTGTTCCTCATTCAAGAAAGAGTCACCAAGGCCAAACATCTGCAGTTTGTCAGCGGGGTAAACCCAGCCATTTACTGGTTGGCAAATTTTTCATGGGACATGGTAAGGAAATGGCTTTTTCACTTTTTAAAGCTTACAGACAAGGTAGCAGTTGTGGATTCCTACTGACCAGTTTAGAGTGAGGAATTTACAGATCAATTAGGAGCAAATACCATTCTGGGGGCCTAAAGGTCTAGTTAGGATGATCTGGGGAGCATCAAACGTTGCCTAGTTATCACATAATATAGGTAATTCCTTCAAAGAAAAAAAGTAATTGCAATGGGATTTCCTCACCAAAATATTTTAGGTAGATTCCTCCCCAAAAACCTACATTTGAATAACGTTTTATGATGATCTATGTTTGTTCTCGGGGCAAAGGCATGAAACAATCTCCTGCTCACTCTAAAGCAAGCTGCCACCCTTCCTACTTTTCTGAATGCTTCTGAAAACATGGCTGTTCACGCCATTGTAAAATGTTTATTTACTGGAGGGACAGGTGTTTTTTCTTTTGTTTCAGTGTTGTTAGCGCCGAGATGCCTCTCAGGGTGGTTGTTGCGCTTTACAAATGCCAAGCTCATTAACTAATTCATAAATTAATTAATTCGTTCGTTCATTCATTCATTCATGCTGTTTGTTTTCCTTGAAACCCTTGCAACGTGATGGTCACGCAAACTGTAAAGTATAAAGACATACTCAAAGTTGTGGAGAAAACGTCTAAGCATCGTGGCATCCCTATAATTCATTTATACAAATAGAATATCTTATGCTTTCTTTGTTGTGATGTCAACTCTGTGATGTTATTGACATGCTCAGTATCTGGAGAAGATATGAAAAACAATAAACCAGTTTTGTAATTTTTTTTTTATACATGTGTGATCCATGTGCAGTAAAATTCTGCTGTGTAGAAAGAATAATGACTTTTGCACCGCGCATGTCACATGCGATTTTAAGATGCTTTATGTATTTGATTTTGTATTTTTGAACGCTCAAACAAGGTCCTCAAGGATTTCAAATGGCGAATCAGCACAGACATTTGACATAAAAAGTGGGTGTGAACATTGCATAGATTTAATTTATTTCTGATCTCAGTGGTTGCTATTATATCAGCATCGAAGTGATGAATCACTAAGTTGTTATTGTTGTTCTGATGACCATCTTTTCTATGGTCAGGACCAGTGCAGAAATCTGAAACAGGGCAACAAAATTGGGGGCTATCTTTCAGAGAATTTGTCCCCAAACCCAAATCCCCTTGTGGATTTCCAGGTTCTGTACATCTCCATCTCACTTCCTTACCCTCTTCACACCGTTAAGGGACAGCAGCCCCAACGCCATACTCCATAAACCCAAGTTTTATGTTTATCTCATGCTAAATAGAAAGTCTTAGAAACTCTTTTTAAGTTTGACAGATGGTACTCCGTCCATCAAGGTGGCAGAGGAATGTAACTCAGCCACCCTAAGGACTACTATCAGTCAAATAGTCTAATTTAGAGTTAACTGCTAGCCAAACAGTCATCTCTGTACCTTAAACGCTGATTCCCTTCAAATTAAAAGGAGTTTAGTGGGTGGTTGCCATCAGTTTTCACGGCCATCCACCAAACTTTTACCATTTTTTGGTTTTCAGAAACAAATTCCCAAAGTATAAATCTTTTTTTTTAAACCACCAAAAAAATAAACCCAACACTCTGGAAGTTTTCTCCCAAGGTGTGGAGGTCATTATTGTTTCTTTCTGTCCCTCCTTACTAGGTCATTCCTGGTGGTAATAGCCAGAAAAAAAGGATATTAAAACTTCCATCGCCGGTCTTCTAGTCCACTAACAAAGCATCTTCTAGACCTCTGCAACAAGATCTCATTGATCTGGCTGAATAAAGGCAAATTTCGGTTGATTGCCATCCGAGATGACACTCAGTCGGCTTCCTGACAGGGATCTATGCCAATCTTTCACTTTATCTTTAAATATCTGAGCGTCACCATAGCTCTCAAGCCCAATCTCATGTGGACCATGAATCTCATCCCACTTCTTCCTAAGATGAAGAAGGACCTTCCACAGTGGGCACCTTTACTGTGTACTGTTCTCAGACGAGTCTCCCTTTCAAGGTGATGGTCCTCCCTCTTTTCTTATAAACTCTTCAAAACTTCCTACTGATGGTCCCAAATCCTGGTTCATGTCTTTAGCTTTTGAGATCCACTTTTTTCTTTGGGCTAACAAACCCCCACGCATCACCATGACAAAATGCTGTCTTTCAACATATGATGGAGGGCGGGGGTGGCTGATGTGCAATTATACTTTGGAACCGCCCATGTCCTGGATGTAAATGATTGGCTTTGTGGAACCTAGAATTACCCAGCATACCACATACAGCTTTCACTCTAGCCCACAATCCTCCATACTCCTGGCATGGAACAGGGGAATGGACTGGTGCACACAGCAGGAGGGTTGCCCACAGAATCATTGCAAAATCTGGGACAAATGGTGGGAGTACTATAGACTGGGACTCACCATGGCAACTATTTAATTATGTTATATATTGATGCTCAAACAAATGAGTGGAGCGTCTTGCCTAGTGTCATTGAACGCCAACTCAGGATATTGTTTCTCTATTTGGAGTGCTCTCAAGAGAAACATCTCATGGTTACTTTTATTATACGTTCTGCAGATTTAATTTGGATCCATGTGGAGAAATACAGATATGAGCCTTGATGAAGTTGAAAGCATTACTCTAATTCAATGAAACACAAGTTGGCTAGAGGCTTGTATATCAGAATTAAACAACCATGAGACTGGGTCATGCTTCTTGTGAGAACCATTTATTATAGTCTGCTCAAAGGTGTCTTTGTAATATAGAACTATTTGGCTATTTAAAGATGTGTAAAGGATCTGTCTTTCCTTTCAGAGCACCACAGAATGGATGAGATAAGAGCAGATTGACATTTATGGAATAGTGGATGTGCACCTGTTCGTACCCTACCACCTATTGTTAAATATTGTACAGAAAAAAGGACTGCAGAAGCTGAGGTCCATATTTATCAAACTTGTCATGCCACACAACATAACAAGACATCTTGCTGTGCTGCCTGAAAAGGAGAGGGCAGAAATGTGCCATATTTAAAATTAAATGGCACATTCCTCTTCTTTCCTTGCACAGGTGCATAATGTGATGTTGTGTCAACGCAGACAGGATTGTTTTGTGCAGAATGGGCACCTTCCTACACAAAAACAACCCCCTGAGGCTTTTTTCCTCTTTCTATGTGTTCTGCAGGATAGAAAGAGGCAATAATGAAGAGAAATAAACATATTTCTCCTTGTTCTGCCTCCTCTGGGAAGACATAGCATTTGAACGCATTCCTAGGTCTATTACAAATGTTAAACCTGAAAATGAGCCAGAATCCATGGGTGGATGCATGGGAACACCTATGGTCCACCCATGGAATGCCTCCTCTGGGCCAGAGTAATGCAAGACAGTGATTTGCGCTTCCTTGCCTTACTCCAAATTTACCAAGCACTGCAGGGCCACACAAGGTAGCTTTGTGCTGCTTGGTAAATCTGACTTTAGCATTGTGTTACCCTTGCTTTAGCTTGCATGACGCAAGGGCAACTCAATACTATGATAAGTCTGACCCCAAGGGTATTGTGAATAAGGAAGGAGCTAGTGAAACTTTGAGGCGGGGATATGAAAGAGGCACCTACCTTGTTCCCATGTTCCTCCAAAGGGAGGAAATTGTGAGATTAGAGAAAGGGCCTGTGTGAAGAATAGTACAGGGAGAGGAAGTTGAACTAGGAACAGTGGGCATCCATGTCTGGATTTATTTGTTTTAATTAAAAGGAATGTGAGAAGAGAATGTCTGCCCACATGCTGTCAGGCGTTAGGAGTTGCTAGTGTACCTTCTTTATCAATAGGCACACCTTTTTTGGCACAAGCCCTTCACTGCGAGATGACCAATTAGCAGTGGGTAAGAGTCTGAGTTAAGGGCGTAACGCTATTTTATAGCTGCCAAGTTTTCAGATCGCTTATGTGTGACATTTATACGGTTTCATTGACTTATAAGTCACACTCAACAATCAAATGTGTGACACTTTGTGTGACACTTTCTTGCAAGTAAAACCAAGCAATGCATTTCATGGAAAGAAATAAACATCAATTACTAAGCACCTGGAATGGAAGGTAACTAACCTCCTGCTCCTTTGTAAGCTGATCATATGTTAGCAAATTGTATAACCATAGTATTAAAACATAAACAGCCCTTGATCTGACACGGAGAACCCAGCATCCCTCTGCCACATCACCTCATGCCTAGATCCTTCTCCTGGTCCCCACCACTGGTTACAACTGACTGTGCTAGTAGCCAAATGCTGCAGGAGAGCTTTACAGCACTTCCCACAACCTCAGCTCACACTTTTGTCAGGTGAGTGCATGGCATCAGTGAGCCGATAGATAAGAATGATGCTGCAATGCCACAGGTGCATGAAAGCTGCCTTGTTTGGCAGCAGTACCAACTCCCAATATGGCGCAGCACGGTCTGCAGTCTATGCATAACAAGGTCTGCAAATACTGCAAAAGTGTCCCATGGGGATCTAAACTGTTAAAAGAGTTAAATGTTGAAATATGTGTGCCACAATAAGAGAGGACTTGCCCAAACAAATGTGGTATCTGTGTGCAGGTCAACCTTTCAAGATTATACTCCCAAATTAAGGCAGATGTGCTGTTATAGTTGCATAAAGCTAGCTATATGAACTTATGTTTCAGTCAGGATGATATACACAGAAGGGAATAATTGTTCCAACTGGTATTTTGGATGGTTTACATTAGGTCAGTATCAATCCAGTAGAATGCTAATCACTTACAAGTGTATGGACCTATGAAGTCAGTTGTACGCCTAATCTAATAAGCGTGATTGACAGAAAAAAAGTTGATAACATAATATAATGCAGCCAAGTAAGCGAATAACAGAGTATGTAAGCTATTATAACAATCAGAACAAAGTATGGTATTGATGACGTGTGATAACATATAATCATGAGGAACATTTGTATCAAACTGTGTCATGTAGGGATACGTAATGGCCATTGTTTAACAAAGCAACCTGTTAAGAAATGTCATCAAATTAATTTAGACCTTTTGTCACAGTGCCCAATAAGTGTATCTATTTACATTCTCTCATGTTCAGGACATTGATTAAATCTCCGCCACTGGGTCTTTGGTAACATTTTCTATTGCAAACCATCTGAGACTGTCTGCTGGGTGGCTTGATGTGGTGAGATTTTCGACCAAAGCGACCCCTCTACTTTGTAATGTGTTCAACAGCAGTGCTGCAGAATTCTTGCCTTCACTTTCTGTTGTGTCTATCCCACATAGTTTAAGTCAAACCATTAGCAACCCGAGAGGCTCCTTACCACAGTGTTTATGCTGCCTTTCAAATGCTGCAGCCAGCTGCCATCTTCAAATTTATCAGGAGGGCAACAGGGTTCTTGTTCCTCTACTGCCTCAAGTTCTTGCTCTGGGGAAGTTAGTTCGTGCCTGTTGCTCTCTTGCAGAGCTGGCATGTTGTCAGGCCTGGTTGTGCTTCAAATTACCGACACCAGACACTGTTATAGTGCAACCTCCTGGATCCTGTAACAAACATGGGAATGGAGCTGAAAAACGGAGGTGTCATGATACTTGGGGCCAGCAGGAGGGCCCCATCCAGTAGTGTGTCTTCTAATGAGCATGAAGGGCTGATGAGGCAGGGGCCTGGCCAACTGTCAGTATAGCAAAATGCATCCTGGAGAGTCCTGGCTACCCAGGTACCAACTAAGAAAAACATCATGCAGCACTAGCAGCAGCAACAGCCAGCCCACGACCCTTGTCCACAGTGAGCACCATTGTGAGGAGGTTACAAGTGGGGGGCAAGAGGGAAAGCAGGGAAGATACAAAGCTGTCCCCTGCTGGGCCAGTTATTCCCTGTGTGTGGTCTGGATGATAAGGGTTGATGACTGCCGCCAGAAACAACTAGGCAAGGAACGGCAAAGATCCATGTGTGCCGTAGTATAATCTTCACTGCTGCTTATGTCTAATTTTTCACTTTCTTTCAAGTGACATTGCTGAGAGGAGGCATGGACCTTGTAATGGTCTAGGTATGCTAGGGCCGATTACTGGTTTGCCAGCTTGCTGTGACTTAAACAATGAGCAGCACTATGATTTATTTTTTAAATTTGTGACATAGGCAGCAGTCTGCACTTGCAGAGCAAGCCAGTTTTAGCGTTTTGCCTGGAAGTCCTTTATGTAGGCTCAGCCACAGTGCTCCTAATATCAGATGGTCCAGGGGTCTTATAAATGAGAGTCTAATGCATTGTAGTGTGGTGATGTGAACACCAGCACTAAAATGCGTTAGTCTAACCCTTGGTGCATGGAACATGGCAGGGCTGAATTTGATCAATGCTGTTCTCTCTAAACTAGAGGACACAAAGGCTCTGATTCACAAAGGTAAACTTACACTATTATGTAAGTCTATGATTGTTTTCTATTCACAAAGGGGTTTAGGAGGAGTATCTATACAATATGTCTTTTTTTATGTGCGGAGACTCCACACCTGTAAAGACACTGCTGTGTAAAGCATAGAAAATACTGCACACAGTTGAACACCAACCTCCACACACATATTTCTTTCAATAAAAGGAATCCTGTTTACTCTGTGCATTCAAGCCATATTTTACAGCTGGACTGGTTAACCTGATTGTTAAAATTATTCTGTGCTTATATTTTAATGCATGTCAAAGCTCCCTTTTTCAAGAATAAACATGACTGAAGAATATCACTGTAAACTACATGCATGAGTCTCAGTACAAGGCACTTTAGGATGCCAAATTTAAGAAGAAAGGCTACATATTTAAATAATGTCTCAATTATATAGGCCTTTTTGATAAACGTCTGCTTGTCATCACAAACAAAATGTCATCATTCTATCTACCAGGTTTAAAATATGTATTTAAATTTGTGCAACATTTTATTTCCTGTTCAATAAAAATAATTTACTTAACTCAGCCAATAGAGAAGAGGATCATCTCTGTGAAATTCTTGCCTTTTTGTCTGAATAGGGCAATCAACAGAAAAAAGTGAACAATTAACATTTTCAAAATTATGCAGCTGTTTCAAGTTACATATGCATTTTTAATACTTTTAGTTTCAGTTAATTATATTTGATTGGCTAATTAAGACCGTAACATATCAGAAATATAAAAAAACCGACTACTTGATTATGTTCCGCTGGCCTGACACACAGAAGTTCATGTAAGTGATAGTGGGTAGGATAAAGGCCTTAATGAAACACAAAGTACCTAACCATAAAGCTTTTTAAAATATATCAGCTACTTCATAAGTCAGTTCAAGAATAACATTTTATTAAATGTTTTTTAAATTGTAAAATCACGGTAAACAACAAGATCACATTCCCAGTAATTTTTCCTTAACATGTATTATCTACTTGTTGGAAAATGGGTTATTGGTAGGGCAGGTAGGTACCTACACCTAGCAAAAAGCCACAAACCTCCACAAAAGTACAGTTAGGTCTCAGTAAATTAATCCCAGCTCTACCCTTGGTAGCTTGGCATCGAGCGTCAAGGCTTAACTTAGGAGACAAAGTGTAAAGCATTCAAATATCACACAACAGTAATTAAATAAAACACAGGAAACAGTTTAAAAATCCAAAACCAATTTATAAAAATAGCTTATATTTTTATCTTTAAAATGACACAAAAACGATTAAAATCGGTTCAGGGGAACCGGAGATATGAATTTTTAAAGTATTATTATTTTCTAGCGCATAGAAACAAAAAGCGCCAATCGGGTCATCTGGTTGCACCAGGACCGGGACAAAGTCAAACTTTCAGGCCGACCGCGATGGAGCCCTGCTCGGCTACAGGTCGCGGGAAGCCTCGGTTAAAAAGTTACCTTCTGACTTAGTCTTTATTTTGAAGTTTTTCTTCACCGGGACGAACCTGCCAGTTGGATCCGACCTCCTGGAGCCCTTGTCCGGATACGCGAAGTCGGTTTCCTCGGTGGTGATTTCTACCTTCGGACTTAGTCGTTTTTTCGAGATGAAAATCCTTCGACCGGGGTAAACCTGGATCTTGATCCGACGTCCGTGGAGCCCTTCTCGGATACGATGGCTGGAAGGTCCCGGTCAACTTTTTACGTTCGGACTTAGTCTATTTTTTGGATGTTTTTCTTTACCGGGACGAACCACGAAGTCAGGCCGGGTCGCGGTTGAGGCAAGCCGGCTTGAATTTCCGCGTCGGGTCGGTCACTTTATGGAGCTTTTTTCCCAAAATTCTCCAATCTTTTCCAAACTTCTGGGGCTTCACCCAGATGTTCTTTTAAGGTTCTTTTGGGGTCCACAGCTCACCCCAAGGGTCCAGAAGTTCTGTGATGGTCCTTGGGAAGTGCGGACTTCAACTCCCAGAATGCACCTGGCGCAAACTCCTTTTTTGGCCACTGGACAGTGGTCAGCTGGTCACTTTTTCAGGAGTTGGTGCAGGGGACTCTGGTTAGCAATTTTTCACCTGTAGCAAACAGGGAGTCCCTCCTTGAACCAGTGGAAGCCAGGCAAAGTCCTTCTTGTGGTGAAGCCCAAGTGTGCAGCTGGTGCAGTCTTTCTGAGTGCAGGTTCCAGGTGCAGGCCAGGGGTCCAGCAGGGCAGTCCTTCTTCTCCTTAAGTTCCTTTCTTGTTGTAATCTGGTAGGGATCTGAGGCGTGGGTGCAGGTCTGCCAGTTTTATCCTTGCTCCTGGGTGAAAAGCAGGGGGGCCCTGGTCCTCCAATCAGGGACAGGGTCGTCCCCCTGTGATGACCACTTCCTGGGAAGTGTGGCAAAAATCCATCCCAGAAGGCAACAGTCTCTAAAAATCCAAAATGGATGAATCTGATTTTTAGAGGAGAGATCTGGCTGAGCCCACCCACTGGTGTGGCTAAAAATCATAAACACACCCCTCTCCTGCCCTCTCCTAATCTAATCAAGGGGGCACCTAGCTGTCTGGGGTTGCAGGATGTGGGGGTGTTGCTGGGTGCTGCAAATGTCCTTCTCTGCCTTTGAAGACCAGTTTGGCAGCCCTCCCCCTTCCTGCTTCACCATCTGCTGAGGGGAGATTCTCTCCCCCAAGCACATTCCTTTGTGTGAAGTCAGGCCACTTCACACCTCATTAAAGTAGCCTGGCAGAAGCTGCTGCAGGCTGGCCAATCAGAGCACAGCAGCAAAAACAATGCAGAGCTGAAATTGGCAACTTTTTAGGTAAAGTCTAAACTTTTTACCTGCACTAGTTATATTAAATCCAACAACTGGAAGTTGTGGGATTTATTATAACAATCAATTTGATACCAAATTCTTGGTATGTAACACTTAAGGAGACTTTAAAATTTTAAATAAAGTCTGCCCATTCTAGCCTATGAAGGCCATTTACTTCAATGAGGGAAAAACGAATTTGGCTGTTTTTACCTCACCAGGGCTTATAAATCTATTTTTATAAAGTCCCTGCTTATAGTTACATGGCACCCAGCCCTAGGGGCACATAGGGCACACCTTAGGGGTGACTTATATGTAAAAATAAGGTAGTTTAAAACTTTGGAAGTACCTTTAATTCCAAAGTCGAATTTGCATATAACTTTAATTTAAAAGCAGCCAGCAAGGCAGGCTTGCTTTTAAAATGACACTGGGCACCTCAGCAATGCACCTAGGTGTGCACCACCTATGCTGTGGTCCCTAAACCTACATGCCCTACCATATACTAGGGACTTATAGGTAGGTTAACTTAGCCAATTATAATTAGCCTAATTTGCATATCCATTTTACACAGAGCACTGGCCCTGGGACTGGTTAGCAGTACCCAGGGCACCATCAGAGTCAGGAAAACACCAGCATAAAGTGGAAAATGGGGGCAAAAAGTTATGGGGCCTCTGCAATCAGCCCCAGTTTCTCACACAACCCCCCCCCAGCCCACACGCCCAGGAGACTCAGCCCAACCCTGGGAGAGTCTTCCTGGCTTGTTAGGCGAGGAAGACAGTGAAGAAAACTGGCTGTCCCTTTGCAGGGCCTACTCTGCCTTATATCCTCCTGTCAGGGTCACTCCCTCTGGGTAGTGAAGCCATCCCAACAGTAAAAGGACCCAACCCAAACTGAAACTTCCCTCTAGGGGGGTCTTCCTCCTCTCTCTCTGCCAACTTGGGTAGTGAGGTGCCCACCTCCCCTACTCCTAACTTTGCTAGGGCAACACCTAGCTTACCCAAAGAGGTCACCCAACACTTGAGCAACCCCACCATGACCAACAGGGTCAGGGGGCCTACTTTGCTATTGGCCTTGGGGTCTGCCTCCCAGGCCAAGTACAGTGCTGCCAGGAAGGCTAGCACCCAGCAGAGGCTACTGACAGCTGTCAGTACCCAGAACCACACCCTAAGCTCTCCACTGACAGGTGGCTGAGCTGCTTTAGGGGCATCTTTGGGGTCCTGGCACCCCTCTTGCTGTCTAGAGTGGGGGGCTACCACCTCTTGTGGCAGACACCCTCCTTCCACTCTCCCTTCTGTCAGTGCAGGGGCAACACCTTGCATCTGGACAGCTGCCTGACTACTCAGGACTTCTTTGGGGTCAGGTGAGGCCTCACCAGTGCCAACTCTGGGCTCCCCCCTTACTGGGGCAGAAGGCCCTTGGCTTCCTGGAACTCTCTTTAAGAGTGGCCTACCCTTCCTTTTCTTCTTTCCTTTTCTTGGGGACCCCTGTCTCCTAACTGTAGGGACTGACTCCCCAGGACTTTGGGTTGGGGGGGCGCCCTGGGCGACCACCCCATCTGTGACCAGACTCACCTCTGGGAGGTCATTGCCCAGGATACAATCTAGGGGAAGGTCAGCACTGACTACCACCCTAATCCAGTCAAGGATACCCTCCCTCTCTAGGGGCACTATGGCTACAGGTTTGGAGGTGACCTCCCCTGTGGCTATCCTGACTTTCTTTGTCTTTCCTGGGACATACATGTCTGGGGTCACTAACCGGTCACTCACTACAGTGTGACTGGCACAGGTGTCTCTCAGGCCAGTGGTAGGGATCCCATTCACTTGAATGTGGTGGAAGTGCCTACTCCCACCCTCAGGGATCACCAGCTTACCATCTGGTCCTGTCTCCCAGCACAATGCTAGGAGGACTTCATCATCTGAGGAATCCTCCTCTATGGCTACACTGGACAGCCCAGTGCTAACCACTTTCTTTGGACAGGCTGCATCTCCTCTGAAGTGACCTGTCTGCTGACAGTCAAAGCAAGCCCTACTGTCCAAGAGCTTTTTTAACCCTGGGTCTCCCTGTCTCTGCATGTCAGATTGGGAGTGGGATTTACTCTCCTCCTTCTTAGGGTTCTGGGGTACAGAGGGAGTCTCTGTGGTGGGCTTACCACCTCCCTCCTTAGGTTTTTGGGGACCTGTCCCCCCCTTCTTGGAGTCTCCCCCCTGGGACTTGACAACCACCCTGGTTCTCAACCACTCATCAGCTGCCTCCCCTAGCTCTCTAGGGTTGGTCAGCTTAGAGTCCACTAGATGCTGGCGTAACCTTTCTTGGATACAATTGGTCAAGATGTGCTCTCTCATGATCAGATTGTATAACCCCTCATAAGTATTTACTTTGTTGCCAATAATCCAGCCCTCTAGTGCCTTTAGTGAGGTGTCCACAAAGTCAACCCAAGACTGGGTACTGACCTTCTGGGTGTCCCTGAACTTCATTCTATATTGCTCTGGGGTCAGACCAAACTTCTTGACTAAGCACCTCTTCATACTAGGGTATGAATCTGCCTCCTCCCCCCTTAAGGTCAGAAGCCTATCCCTCCCTGAGTTGGGGACCAACTCCCACAAAAGGGAACCCCAGTATTGAGGCTTAACCCTTCTCATTTGGAGTGCCCTCTCAAAGGCCCCTAGCCACTTATCTATGTCATCCCCCTCTACATAAGCAGGAACCACCCCCTTGGGTAATCTGGGGCAAACTCCCCCACCCATGGACACCTCAGCTTCTCTATCGCTGCTTCCATCTCTTTTTTCTTTGTATGCCCACTTTTGCTTTTCTAGGGCCAGCTTATCTGCTTCCAAAGCTATGTAGGCTAGCTGGGCTTCCAGCTCTCTTTCCCTGATGGATGGGTTCTCTCCTCCTGAAAGGACCCTCTTCCTACCACTAGCTTTGGGTCTGCCCCTAGTGACTGTATCCAGTGAGGACCGTTCCTCCTCTTCCTCACTTGGGGTCTGATGCCTTCCCTCCCCTGAGTGGTTAGAGTTAGCATCTTCCTCTTTTTCTTCTTCCTCTGGAGCTTCCTCTGTCTCTACCTCTTGTGCCTCAGCCCATGCTGTCAGGGATTTAATCAGGATTTGCTTCCTGAGATCAGGGGTTGCAGGCAACCCCCTCTCAATACACAACCCCCTAAGCTGGACTACTGTCAGTGTGGGTAGGCTAGCCAGATCAAGCTCCATGGTTCCCTAGTTTTGTGTCAACAAAAACTTTTTGCAAAAATTGGAAACAAGAATTTAGAAAAATTACAAAAATTCAATAATTGAAATTAATCCAAATTAATAAAAAAAAAAAAAAAAAATTAAAAACAATTTTTGCACTAGGACAATTTAAAGGATTTTTAATTTGTTTTATCTAAAACTGTAACGTGATATTGAACACAAGTACAGGATCCCGTCGCTGCTTCCAATTATGTTGGAAAATGGGTTATTGGTAGGGCAGGTAGGTACCTACACCTAGCAACAAGCCACAAACCTCCACAAAAGTACAGTTAGGTCTCAGTAAATTAATCCCAGCTCTACCCTTGGTAGCTTGGCATCGAGCGTCAAGGCTTAACTTAGGAGACAAAGTGTAAAGCATTCAAATATCACACAACAGTAATTAAATAAAACACAGGAAACAGTTTAAAAATCCAAAACCAATTTATAAAAATAGCTTATATTTTTATCTTTAAAATGACACAAAAACGATTAAAATCGGTTCAGGGGAACCGGAGATATGAATTTTTAAAGTATTATTATTTTCTAGCGCATAGAAACAAAAAGCGCCAATCGGGTCATCTGGTTGCACCAGGACCGGGACAAAGTCAAACTTTCAGGCCGACCGCGATGGAGCCCTGCTCGGCTACAGGTCGCGGGAAGCCTCGGTTAAAAAGTTACCTTCTGACTTAGTCTTTATTTTGAAGTTTTTCTTCACCGGGACGAACCTGCCAGTTGGATCCGACCTCCTGGAGCCCTTGTCCGGATACGCGAAGTCGGTTTCCTCGGTGGTGATTTCTACCTTCGGACTTAGTCGTTTTTTCGAGATGAAAATCCTTCGACCGGGGTAAACCTGGATCTTGATCCGACGTCCGTGGAGCCCTTCTCGGATACGATGGCTGGAAGGTCCCGGTCAACTTTTTACGTTCGGACTTAGTCTATTTTTTGGATGTTTTTCTTTACCGGGACGAACCACGAAGTCAGGCCGGGTCGCGGTTGAGGCAAGCCGGCTTGAATTTCCGCGTCGGGTCGGTCACTTTATGGAGCTTTTTTCCCAAAATTCTCCAATCTTTTCCAAACTTCTGGGGCTTCACCCAGATGTTCTTTTAAGGTTCTTTTGGGGTCCACAGCTCACCCCAAGGGTCCAGAAGTTCTGTGATGGTCCTTGGGAAGTGCGGACTTCAACTCCCAGAATGCACCTGGCGCAAACTCCTTTTTTGGCCACTGGACAGTGGTCAGCTGGTCACTTTTTCAGGAGTTGGTGCAGGGGACTCTGGTTAGCAATTTTTCACCTGTAGCAAACAGGGAGTCCCTCCTTGAACCAGTGGAAGCCAGGCAAAGTCCTTCTTGTGGTGAAGCCCAAGTGTGCAGCTGGTGCAGTCTTTCTGAGTGCAGGTTCCAGGTGCAGGCCAGGGGTCCAGCAGGGCAGTCCTTCTTCTCCTTAAGTTCCTTTCTTGTTGTAATCTGGTAGGGATCTGAGGCGTGGGTGCAGGTCTGCCAGTTTTATCCTTGCTCCTGGGTGAAAAGCAGGGGGGCCCTGGTCCTCCAATCAGGGACAGGGTCGTCCCCCTGTGATGACCACTTCCTGGGAAGTGTGGCAAAAATCCATCCCAGAAGGCAACAGTCTCTAAAAATCCAAAATGGATGAATCTGATTTTTAGAGGAGAGATCTGGCTGAGCCCACCCACTGGTGTGGCTAAAAATCATAAACACACCCCTCTCCTGCCCTCTCCTAATCTAATCAAGGGGGCACCTAGCTGTCTGGGGTTGCAGGATGTGGGGGTGTTGCTGGGTGCTGCAAATGTCCTTCTCTGCCTTTGAAGACCAGTTTGGCAGCCCTCCCCCTTCCTGCTTCACCATCTGCTGAGGGGAGATTCTCTCCCCCAAGCACATTCCTTTGTGTGAAGTCAGGCCACTTCACACCTCATTAAAGTAGCCTGGCAGAAGCTGCTGCAGGCTGGCCAATCAGAGCACAGCAGCAAAAACAATGCAGAGCTGAAATTGGCAACTTTTTAGGTAAAGTCTAAACTTTTTACCTGCACTAGTTATATTAAATCCAACAACTGGAAGTTGTGGGATTTATTATAACAATCAATTTGATACCAAATTCTTGGTATGTAACACTTAAGGAGACTTTAAAATTTTAAATAAAGTCTGCCCATTCTAGCCTATGAAGGCCATTTACTTCAATGAGGGAAAAACGAATTTGGCTGTTTTTACCTCACCAGGGCTTATAAATCTATTTTTATAAAGTCCCTGCTTATAGTTACATGGCACCCAGCCCTAGGGGCACATAGGGCACACCTTAGGGGTGACTTATATGTAAAAATAAGGTAGTTTAAAACTTTGGAAGTACCTTTAATTCCAAAGTCGAATTTGCATATAACTTTAATTTAAAAGCAGCCAGCAAGGCAGGCTTGCTTTTAAAATGACACTGGGCACCTCAGCAATGCACCTAGGTGTGCACCACCTATGCTGTGGTCCCTAAACCTACATGCCCTACCATATACTAGGGACTTATAGGTAGGTTAACTTAGCCAATTATAATTAGCCTAATTTGCATATCCATTTTACACAGAGCACTGGCCCTGGGACTGGTTAGCAGTACCCAGGGCACCATCAGAGTCAGGAAAACACCAGCATAAAGTGGAAAATGGGGGCAAAAAGTTATGGGGCCTCTGCAATCAGCCCCAGTTTCTCACACAACCCCCCCCCAGCCCACACGCCCAGGAGACTCAGCCCAACCCTGGGAGAGTCTTCCTGGCTTGTTAGGCGAGGAAGACAGTGAAGAAAACTGGCTGTCCCTTTGCAGGGCCTACTCTGCCTTATATCCTCCTGTCAGGGTCACTCCCTCTGGGTAGTGAAGCCATCCCAACAGTAAAAGGACCCAACCCAAACTGAAACTTCCCTCTAGGGGGGTCTTCCTCCTCTCTCTCTGCCAACTTGGGTAGTGAGGTGCCCACCTCCCCTACTCCTAACTTTGCTAGGGCAACACCTAGCTTACCCAAAGAGGTCACCCAACACTTGAGCAACCCCACCATGACCAACAGGGTCAGGGGGCCTACTTTGCTATTGGCCTTGGGGTCTGCCTCCCAGGCCAAGTACAGTGCTGCCAGGAAGGCTAGCACCCAGCAGAGGCTACTGACAGCTGTCAGTACCCAGAACCACACCCTAAGCTCTCCACTGACAGGTGGCTGAGCTGCTTTAGGGGCATCTTTGGGGTCCTGGCACCCCTCTTGCTGTCTAGAGTGGGGGGCTACCACCTCTTGTGGCAGACACCCTCCTTCCACTCTCCCTTCTGTCAGTGCAGGGGCAACACCTTGCATCTGGACAGCTGCCTGACTACTCAGGACTTCTTTGGGGTCAGGTGAGGCCTCACCAGTGCCAACTCTGGGCTCCCCCCTTACTGGGGCAGAAGGCCCTTGGCTTCCTGGAACTCTCTTTAAGAGTGGCCTACCCTTCCTTTTCTTCTTTCCTTTTCTTGGGGACCCCTGTCTCCTAACTGTAGGGACTGACTCCCCAGGACTTTGGGTTGGGGGGGCGCCCTGGGCGACCACCCCATCTGTGACCAGACTCACCTCTGGGAGGTCATTGCCCAGGATACAATCTAGGGGAAGGTCAGCACTGACTACCACCCTAATCCAGTCAAGGATACCCTCCCTCTCTAGGGGCACTATGGCTACAGGTTTGGAGGTGACCTCCCCTGTGGCTATCCTGACTTTCTTTGTCTTTCCTGGGACATACATGTCTGGGGTCACTAACCGGTCACTCACTACAGTGTGACTGGCACAGGTGTCTCTCAGGCCAGTGGTAGGGATCCCATTCACTTGAATGTGGTGGAAGTGCCTACTCCCACCCTCAGGGATCACCAGCTTACCATCTGGTCCTGTCTCCCAGCACAATGCTAGGAGGACTTCATCATCTGAGGAATCCTCCTCTATGGCTACACTGGACAGCCCAGTGCTAACCACTTTCTTTGGACAGGCTGCATCTCCTCTGAAGTGACCTGTCTGCTGACAGTCAAAGCAAGCCCTACTGTCCAAGAGCTTTTTTAACCCTGGGTCTCCCTGTCTCTGCATGTCAGATTGGGAGTGGGATTTACTCTCCTCCTTCTTAGGGTTCTGGGGTACAGAGGGAGTCTCTGTGGTGGGCTTACCACCTCCCTCCTTAGGTTTTTGGGGACCTGTCCCCCCCTTCTTGGAGTCTCCCCCCTGGGACTTGACAACCACCCTGGTTCTCAACCACTCATCAGCTGCCTCCCCTAGCTCTCTAGGGTTGGTCAGCTTAGAGTCCACTAGATGCTGGCGTAACCTTTCTTGGATACAATTGGTCAAGATGTGCTCTCTCATGATCAGATTGTATAACCCCTCATAAGTATTTACTTTGTTGCCAATAATCCAGCCCTCTAGTGCCTTTAGTGAGGTGTCCACAAAGTCAACCCAAGACTGGGTACTGACCTTCTGGGTGTCCCTGAACTTCATTCTATATTGCTCTGGGGTCAGACCAAACTTCTTGACTAAGCACCTCTTCATACTAGGGTATGAATCTGCCTCCTCCCCCCTTAAGGTCAGAAGCCTATCCCTCCCTGAGTTGGGGACCAACTCCCACAAAAGGGAACCCCAGTATTGAGGCTTAACCCTTCTCATTTGGAGTGCCCTCTCAAAGGCCCCTAGCCACTTATCTATGTCATCCCCCTCTACATAAGCAGGAACCACCCCCTTGGGTAATCTGGGGCAAACTCCCCCACCCATGGACACCTCAGCTTCTCTATCGCTGCTTCCATCTCTTTTTTCTTTGTATGCCCACTTTTGCTTTTCTAGGGCCAGCTTATCTGCTTCCAAAGCTATGTAGGCTAGCTGGGCTTCCAGCTCTCTTTCCCTGATGGATGGGTTCTCTCCTCCTGAAAGGACCCTCTTCCTACCACTAGCTTTGGGTCTGCCCCTAGTGACTGTATCCAGTGAGGACCGTTCCTCCTCTTCCTCACTTGGGGTCTGATGCCTTCCCTCCCCTGAGTGGTTAGAGTTAGCATCTTCCTCTTTTTCTTCTTCCTCTGGAGCTTCCTCTGTCTCTACCTCTTGTGCCTCAGCCCATGCTGTCAGGGATTTAATCAGGATTTGCTTCCTGAGATCAGGGGTTGCAGGCAACCCCCTCTCAATACACAACCCCCTAAGCTGGACTACTGTCAGTGTGGGTAGGCTAGCCAGATCAAGCTCCATGGTTCCCTAGTTTTGTGTCAACAAAAACTTTTTGCAAAAATTGGAAACAAGAATTTAGAAAAATTACAAAAATTCAATAATTGAAATTAATCCAAATTAATAAAAAAAAAAAAAAAAAATTAAAAACAATTTTTGCACTAGGACAATTTAAAGGATTTTTAATTTGTTTTATCTAAAACTGTAACGTGATATTGAACACAAGTACAGGATCCCGTCGCTGCTTCCAATTATGTTGGAAAATGGGTTATTGGTAGGGCAGGTAGGTACCTACACCTAGCAACAAGCCACAAACCTCCACAAAAGTACAGTTAGGTCTCAGTAAATTAATCCCAGCTCTACCCTTGGTAGCTTGGCATCGAGCGTCAAGGCTTAACTTAGGAGACAAAGTGTAAAGCATTCAAATATCACACAACAGTAATTAAATAAAACACAGGAAACAGTTTAAAAATCCAAAACCAATTTATAAAAATAGCTTATATTTTTATCTTTAAAATGACACAAAAACGATTAAAATCGGTTCAGGGGAACCGGAGATATGAATTTTTAAAGTATTATTATTTTCTAGCGCATAGAAACAAAAAGCGCCAATCGGGTCATCTGGTTGCACCAGGACCGGGACAAAGTCAAACTTTCAGGCCGACCGCGATGGAGCCCTGCTCGGCTACAGGTCGCGGGAAGCCTCGGTTAAAAAGTTACCTTCTGACTTAGTCTTTATTTTGAAGTTTTTCTTCACCGGGACGAACCTGCCAGTTGGATCCGACCTCCTGGAGCCCTTGTCCGGATACGCGAAGTCGGTTTCCTCGGTGGTGATTTCTACCTTCGGACTTAGTCGTTTTTTCGAGATGAAAATCCTTCGACCGGGGTAAACCTGGATCTTGATCCGACGTCCGTGGAGCCCTTCTCGGATACGATGGCTGGAAGGTCCCGGTCAACTTTTTACGTTCGGACTTAGTCTATTTTTTGGATGTTTTTCTTTACCGGGACGAACCACGAAGTCAGGCCGGGTCGCGGTTGAGGCAAGCCGGCTTGAATTTCCGCGTCGGGTCGGTCACTTTATGGAGCTTTTTTCCAAAAATTCTCCAATCTTTTCCAAACTTCTGGGGCTTCACCCAGATGTTCTTTTAAGGTTCTTTTGGGGTCCACAGCTCACCCCAAGGGTCCAGAAGTTCTGTGATGGTCCTTGGGAAGTGCGGACTTCAACTCCCAGAATGCACCTGGCGCAAACTCCTTTTTTGGCCACTGGACAGTGGTCAGCTGGTCACTTTTTCAGGAGTTGGTGCAGGGGACTCTGGTTAGCAATTTTTCACCTGTAGCAAACAGGGAGTCCCTCCTTGAACCAGTGGAAGCCAGGCAAAGTCCTTCTTGTGGTGAAGCCCAAGTGTGCAGCTGGTGCAGTCTTTCTGAGTGCAGGTTCCAGGTGCAGGCCAGGGGTCCAGCAGGGCAGTCCTTCTTCTCCTTAAGTTCCTTTCTTGTTGAAATCTGGTAGGGATCTGAGGCGTGGGTGCAGGTCTGCCAGTTTTATCCTTGCTCCTGGGTGAAAAGCAGGGGGGCCCTGGTCCTCCAATCAGGGACAGGGTCGTCCCCCTGTGATGACCACTTCCTGGGAAGTGTGGCAAAAATCCATCCCAGAAGGCAACAGTCTCTAAAAATCCAAAATGGATGAATCTGATTTTTAGAGGAGAGATCTGGCTGAGCCCACCCACTGGTGTGGCTAAAAATCATAAACACACCCCTCTCCTGCCCTCTCCTAATCTAATCAAGGGGGCACCTAGCTGTCTGGGGTTGCAGGATGTGGGGGTGTTGCTGGGTGCTGCAAATGTCCTTCTCTGCCTTTGAAGACCAGTTTGGCAGCCCTCCCCCTTCCTGCTTCACCATCTGCTGAGGGGAGATTCTCTCCCCCAAGCACATTCCTTTGTGTGAAGTCAGGCCACTTCACACCTCATTAAAGTAGCCTGGCAGAAGCTGCTGCAGGCTGGCCAATCAGAGCACAGCAGCAAAAACAATGCAGAGCTGAAATTGGCAACTTTTTAGGTAAAGTCTAAACTTTTTACCTGCACTAGTTATATTAAATCCAACAACTGGAAGTTGTGGGATTTATTATAACAATCAATTTGATACCAAATTCTTGGTATGTAACACTTAAGGAGACTTTAAAATTTTAAATAAAGTCTGCCCATTCTAGCCTATGAAGGCCATTTACTTCAATGAGGGAAAAACGAATTTGGCTGTTTTTACCTCACCAGGGCTTATAAATCTATTTTTATAAAGTCCCTGCTTATAGTTACATGGCACCCAGCCCTAGGGGCACATAGGGCACACCTTAGGGGTGACTTATATGTAAAAATAAGGTAGTTTAAAACTTTGGAAGTACCTTTAATTCCAAAGTCGAATTTGCATATAACTTTAATTTAAAAGCAGCCAGCAAGGCAGGCTTGCTTTTAAAATGACACTGGGCACCTCAGCAATGCACCTAGGTGTGCACCACCTATGCTGTGGTCCCTAAACCTACATGCCCTACCATATACTAGGGACTTATAGGTAGGTTAACTTAGCCAATTATAATTAGCCTAATTTGCATATCCATTTTACACAGAGCACTGGCCCTGGGACTGGTTAGCAGTACCCAGGGCACCATCAGAGTCAGGAAAACACCAGCATAAAGTGGAAAATGGGGGCAAAAAGTTATGGGGCCTCTGCAATCAGCCCCAGTTTCTCACACTACTCGGTTAAATAGCCTAGCTACAGCATTTTATCCAGTGGTTTACTGGTAAATAAAAACGTGCCGGTGCTCAAAGCTCACCTCCGAAACATGCGGCTACTGCATGTAGATGTGCCAGCACAGACTATCAAGGCAGCCTAATCCTTGTCCCTTCAGCTCACTTTTGCAGCTTTATGCTTTCTTACTTTGCGACGCTTTTCCCTCTTTATTTGCTTCATCTTTTTCATATGTGAATTTTGCTTGTAGTAATTTCCTGATGCAAAAAAATAAGTGCTGGCCCCCAAAAATAAGGGCCGGTGCCCCCACCTGTATCCACCGACTCAAATTAAGCACTGATTATATCTAGCTGCAGCAGGAATTTAATAAATGTAACTGCCATTCATGGCACTGCTCTGAATACAAAGTTGAGGGCTTTCCCGCAGGTTGTTGTAACACCATGCTTGAGGAAACTCGGGTGCAACCATATCCTCCTTCAGTAATGGGGGGCATGTGCAAAAAACACTAGTTGGCTATATCTATGTATACAGTCTGCATGTCGAGCTACCTCTCATGGCCCCTGTTGCAGTGAGCGCTCACAAATTCAGGAGCCTAAATTTTGCCTGGTTAAATCCTTTCTTTAAATTCAGAGAAAATATTTTGTGGCAAAGGAAGAATACTGTCCACTGAAGTTCCTGGTTTATCGTCCAAAAATGTGGTTTATTAGGTACAAAGAATATCTCATCCATCAGCTCCCAACTCAGCAACTGCCCTTTCACTTCATATCATAACATTCTTAATGACCTCATACATTGTGTTCCAACAACTCACCACAGATGATGACCTATGTACCATTCCATGGCGCTGAGTTGCTCAGATGCCACACTCTTCCCTACCTCAAATAAGCAAATAATTATTTTCTATTGAAAAGAAAAGCAACATTAGGCCTTCAACATTCGTATTTCTTTTTCAAGCTAAACATAAGAACGGTTAACTATAGTCTTTTTTTCAAATATCCAGATTTCTTTATGTTTCTTTCTGACTTCCTTGTTGTTGTATTATTTTCATCTCTCATTTTGGTACCTCCAGAACTGTCAAAACTCCCATCCATTTCACCAGAAACCTAATTATTTCTTCTCAATACCACGACCCTATTAAGGTTCCATATGTGGTGATCTTTTGTTTTGATAACATGAATACATTTCTTAATAACACATATTGGCTGGGAGAACTGTAACCCATCAACACCTTTAGTGTCTCGTTTGATTACTGTTATGTCACCCACAGAGACCTCAGTTTGCAGCCTTCCTCATGTCAAAGTTTTCTTTTCTTTTCTTTATTATTTCCACCTCCCTTTCTTGCCATGAACTGACTATGTCATCTTTTCCTGCCTCTACTTCATATTTGATTACCCAAGAAGGCTCCACTGAAGTGTTAGGAAGCCTTCCTCTAAGCAGCTCAAATGGCGTCTTTCTTGTAGAACTGTGTGGTGTTAACATATAGATTTCTATTTTTTTGTGCCTCCTTTCTCTAGTTCAACGAATTCAACTTAGCCAACATAGTAGTTTCCTTGAGTACTCTATTCAATCTTTCAACCATACTGTTAGATTTGGGATGATGTAGAACACATTTTTTGTGCTGCATCCCTCTCTTATCCAGAAATTCTTCCAATTCCCTGGAAAAAATTTGAACCCCATTGTCAGTGAGTAACATTTCAGGGTATGCTTCTCTTGCCATGAGTTCTCAAAAAACCCAGTAACTTTCCTAGTCTCGACCGCATTGGTGAAGCACACCAACGGCCATTGTGAGAACATATCACTCACTATGATTACATACACCTGCTGTTAATCACTATTAATCGGTTCCAAAATGTCTAAGTCTATATATTTCCATGGACGTACTGGGCGCTCTCTAACCACCAAGGGTTGAGTTCTTGTGCATTTTACTTTATCAGATCTGGCACAAGGAATACAGTTATGTTTGATCCTTTCAATTTATATATCCACTCTGGGCCATCAACATGATGTCCGTAATCTAGCTTTAGTTTTGGACATACCCTGATGAGTCTCATGTTCTAGATTTATCAACTCCCGTGTGGGACTGCAGGGAGGAACAAGTCTGGTACATCTGAACAGTAAATCTTTGGATGTACTAAGTTCATCTTTACCCCCTAAAAGGCTTTGTAAGATGCTGAAACCTGCTTCTTATTAATCTAACCAGTTCTTACCAAAGACATCACTTCTCCTATCACCTTGTCAGAATCCATCTCATCCCTCCACCTTTCTACCAAAATGGACTCATACTCTACTTCACTCACCCATTCTGAGTCTTCTTCTATCTGTTCTTTGCACATAGTCTCTATATCCTTAGTGGGCATGAGTCTTGACAGCGTTTTTGCTACACCGTTTTCAGCACATAGAATGTATTTTACTTCAAAGCAGTCTTTTTGGAGACCAATGACCCATTTAGTTATCCTACCAGAGACTAAATCTAAACCTATTTTATTGACAATCCCAACCAGGGGCTTGTGATCAGTTCTAATTTCGAATTTAACAACCCACAGACATTTTTTAAACATTTTTATTACCCAGTGTATTGCAAGCGCTTCTCTTTTCCACAACGGAGTATCTCGATTCCACATCTCTCAACCCCCTTGAAATAAACATGAGGATGTTTATGTCATTTGAACCTTCCTGCTGAAGGACTGTCCCCAATCATTTTACATTGGCATCAGTGGTGATGATGGATTTATATTTTGGTTCTAAATTTCTCAAATTGGGTGCTGCACAGAGTTCTTTTTTTAGACTTCAAAATTCACTTTCACATGCACTATCCCAGTTTAGTTTGATGCCCTTCCTCAAAAGACGCTCCATGTTACCACTGATATCTGCAAATTTGCTGTAATAGTTCACCATACTTAGAAATTTGATTAACTCCTCCTTAGATTTTGGTGAAATCATGTTTTGAATAGTGTCCACCAACTCTGCCTTAGGTTTAATGCCATCCCCATTAATGTTATGGCTAAAGTAATTTATGGCATTTGTACAAAATTAGCATTTCTTTCAATTTAATAGTGAGATTAGAGTCTTCCAATCTCTCTACCACTTTCATGAGACGGGCGTTATGCTCCTCATCAGTTTTACCAAAAACACATCATCTTGGTAGATGTATACACCCTCTATTCCTTTCAACACCTTTTCCATAACTCGCTGAGACACCGATGCAGCAGATGCTAAACCAAAGGGAAGTCTTACAAATCTGACTGTCCCAAAAGGTGTTACACATGCAGTATAGTCCCTCGACGATTCCTGCAACTCAACCTGGTGATATGCCGATGTAAGATCAATTGTACTGGAAACTGGTGATATTAAGTAGGGGGTATCTGTCTACAATTACATTCTTGTTCAGCTGTCTCAAATCTACACACAAGCGTAAACATCTGTTGGCCTTCCTTGTTGCTATCAAGGGCTCGAACCACTCTGTTCTCTCTACTTCTTCTATTATTCCACCTTTCTTTAATTTCTCAGTTTCTTCTCGCATTTCATCCCAGAGAGCAATGGGGACATTTCTCGCTTTACAGCAAATTGGTTGTGCATTTTCTATCAGTTGTATTCTGTGTTTATACTTCTTTAAACACCCATGTTCTCCTCAAAACACCCTTGGAAATCCATTTTTCATTTTCTCTACAAATTCAATCTTCTTAGAATCTCCCATACAATGCAGTCCATCCCTTTCTTTCATTTGAATAGGTGGATCTCCGTTAGGGTCAAGCTTCACACCTAAGTCTCCTTGGTGCATCCAACTGATAATGCTTTCCCCTTTCTTTGAGACATATATCTTACAGACACTAAGCACCCTATGTATTGAATAAGACCAATTAAATATCCATGCAGCTTACTGGGCTTACCCCCTTATGCTTATGGTCTTATGTCTGGCTTGCAAAGCATGACTTTGTTTACCAAACTTCTGTAGAAAAAAATCATTAGAGATGATTGTGATTTTTGCACCAGAGTCAAACAGTACTGTGGTGGTCTCCCCTTCAAATAATTTGTTGTGAGCCGGGCTGGGTTTCTTTTTTACCTCTGCACCAACCTGCAACACAATCTACCCACACTCAAAATCATCCATTTCAGTAGATTCATGTTCCTGAATTCCCTTAACCTCTTCCACATCCACTCTCTTAACCTTAGATTTGCTGTCTTTCTTCCTACATATGACAGATAAATGTCCCTTCATTCCACTTTCATTACAGGTGATTTTAAAAGCTGGACACTTCTTATCATTGGCCAGACGTCCTGGCTTGTCACACCTATAACATTTGTGCACAGTGTTTTTTTTTACACTGCTGTCCTTTACCTGCAATTTGTGTAATTTCTCTTTCACCTCATGTACTTGAAACTCCTTCTCACTTTCCTTTTTTACCAATGCATGTTATAGTATTCTATCCTTTTAGCAACCACAAATACCTTGTCAAGAATGGGTTTGTCCCTCAAGCACAGTTCTTCCCTTACTTTCTCTATATTACAACCTACAATAACTACGTTGTGTTTATGCTCCTCTACCAATTCTGCAAATTTGCATGAGGCTGCAAGCCTCCTTAACTCAGTCACATATGATTCAACAGATTCTTTCTCTCTTTGCATTTTTTAGAAATGGTATCTCTCTAAGATAGTGCTTATTTTATGCTCATCTAACTTCTTAATGCTTACCTCATATTCATTTAGTCCCTCCCGTTCATGTTCAGGAAGATCTGGCAGATGATCAAAAACGTCCTGCCACTTAGAGCCTCAGCAATGAAGAAATAAGGATGTTTTCCTTTCAGCACTTAAAGATGGTCCACATACACCTTGCACACCTGTCACATACTTTTTGCCACTTCTGCCACCTTATGGGAAGGGTACCCGGGTTACAGAGGAAAAATGGAGGTGCTGTTATGTTCTGCATACTGTTACCAGACTGACTTACAAGCTACTAAAATGACCCAAGTGGCTTAACGTAAAACTGTTATGTTGCTACCCATTTATTTAACGCCAGATCACTTGACATTTAAGTTTACTGTATAAACGTTTGCATCCTTTGGTTAATTTCAAAAGAGCTGACCTGAAAGCACAGTAGCTACCCAGAAACCATTAGGCAACACCACCACATGTTTCACCATAACTACCAAAAACAATACATTTCAAGTGTGTCTTTCATTGTAAACTAACAACACCAGTGACACACTGAAAAGTGAACCTACCACTGCTGCTACAACACTTTCTTAATTAATTATCTCAATGTGCATGACACTGATAAGTGCGTATGTCACTGTATGCAAATGACACCAATGTCACGCTGAAGGATAAAGTGTGTGTATCACTGTGAGCAAATAACACTTGTGCCATGCTAATATGCGAAGTGTGTGGATCACTGTGCACCAATAACACAAATGTCTAGTTGAAAAGTGAGGTTTGCGTGAGATGAAGAGTGCGTTCCACTGTGAGCAAATAGCACCTGTGAGACATTGGAAGATGAAGTGTGTGTGTCACTGAAAACATATAGCGAGCATCTGTCCCTCCCAAAATTGATACAAACTTTGCCACAGTAACATTTGCAAGTGCATATGGTGAGGGTCTGTTCCTCCCAAAATGGCCATAAACTTTGCCACAGTAACACTTGCAAGCACGTGTTTCAGACGTTCACTCTGGCAAGAGTCTGCAGTTCTCAAAATGGCCACAACTCTCTGGCACAACTGCTTGTAAGCATGCTCTCCAGGTGTACCTGCTTACAGCAACCAAACGAACATGTCACAGACTCCTTTCCCTGCTTGTGGCTTGCTTTTAACAAATGAAACCAGCTTGACGCTGAGAAATCATCCTGCAAGAGGTGGGTGATAACATAATTATGATAAATCCTATGGACGCTGATGTAATAACAAAAGAGAAACTACCGGCTCCCTTTACACATCAGGCTCATATTCAAAAGGGTGGAGGCTCATGGAGAGTTTTCAAATCATACGCAGTGCCCTATGTTACACGACTGTGTGAGTTACCGTTCAATTATCTATTCCTCCATGCGGTACAACTCTCCAATACCTTTAGTTGAGTCTTATAACATATTTACAAGACTTGAAAACACCCAATTATTATCTCGCAGTGCTACCCAGTGTTAAAGGAGACGCCTACAATCAGCACTTGTAAAATATGGTTCCAAGAGGTACTGTACAAAAACATATGACACTAATCTCACCAACTTTCAGAAGTGTTGAAACCAGATTTTCAAATTCAGTTCTTTGGGCATCTGAAGGACCGCGGGCCATATGTTGACATTTTCTGTGTTATCCTGCCAACCACGCCAGCGTGGCAAAGGAAGAATGCTGTCCACTCGACTTCCTGGTTTATTTTTCAAAAATGTGGTTTATTAGTTACAAAGAAGATCTCATCTATCAGCTCCCAACTCCAACTCAGCAACTGCCCTTTCACTTCACATCATTCTTAATGACCTCATACAGTGTGTTCCAATAACTCACCACAGATGAGGACCTATGTAACATTCCAAGGCACTGAGTTGATCAGAGGCCACACATTTCTTTTAAGTTAGCAGTTGGTTAATTGGTCACATATCAATGAATTACATAATAAAAATGCTTGTATTTTTCATATGCCAGGACAATTCTTTAGCTTATTTATGAACTCAGTCAAAGGGGCTTGATCTTGGCGGCTGATATGTAAGTTCAATGTGTGTTTGACCGACTTGTCTGACCTCACGTTCTTCTTGGTACAGATATTGGTCCTCACCAAGGACTACTTTACTCTTCCAGCAATTGCTGGGATGAATCTATATCAAATATTCAAAAGGGGGGCTCTGTTGCTCTTGTCTGCTGTTTAGGCAGAACTCAATTTGTTTGCCTTTGCAAACTGTTGAGACAATTTCATTACTGCTGGCCAACTAAGGCCAACAAAAATAAGGTCAGCAAAAAGGGAGGAGATGAGGCAAAAAGTTGGGTGGAAGACCACCCTAAGGCTGACATGTCTAGCAATGCAAGAATAGGGTTGTTATAGTTTGACACATTTTATATAAAACCGTTTTTGAACTTGAGTCCTTCTGGGCCATTAACTTAATGATTACTTCATTTGTCATTTGGCGTTTGAATTTGACTATGTACACTACGGGGCAGCATTCTTGGCAGATTTGCACTCTTCTGGTGAAAAGTGGATAAAACCTATTCACTGATGCATTACCCTGAGGGCTATTTGAGAAATTAACCTTACTTTTTCTTGTTTTAGTTTTTTTTTCCTCTTCTCTACTGAGGTGAACGTTTAGATTTGTGGCCATTGGCAGCGTCACCCTGTTTTCTGTGAGCTTTTCCTTCTGTATCCTGGTAATATTTTCCCCAGTAATCACCCCCATTTATAGCACTGATATGATCGTTATCAAGCTCATAAACACTAATGACCATATAATTAACTTGTGAGTCTTTGACTTCTGTGCCTTCAATGTTCAAAGCGGTGTTGCCCTTCTAGAGCACGTTGACCAAATTTGTATTCAATGCCTTCTTCACTAATAAAGAGATGGCACCTCAATGGTCTTGTACAATGTCTTTTACCATGAAAATTCAGGGAGGCTAGTGACATTTTTAAGAAGGTACCTAGGAGTTGAAAGAAGTCTTTTTTATTCATCAGCTACCGACTGGAGGACCGCCTAAAGGGAACTTAATTTGTTCAAAGTTATGGTTCAAACACAGCTCAGATTTCTGCTTCTGTCTTGCCTAGCCTATCATTGAGTTCAGTCTCTAAAGTGTACCTTCAAGCTCCACAACCTAATAAGATAATATTTGTAGTACATCCAAATGAAGTTTGAATGTTCTATTCTGAAAGTTCAAAGCATTAACGTCCTGATTTACTAATGCTTTTAACCAGGTTTCCATCACGTAAGTGACAGAAACATGGCACAGAGATGGGGTGGGACTTACTATGCAACACAAACAAAGATTTGCATTGGAAGGTTAGCCAAAGTAACATCGAGTTGCAATGTGCGCTACAGTGACATACTTTGTGTCAAGGAGGCACTCCAGGGGTGGTACATGGGCATTACCTCCCATGGTTGTGATGCAAATCCCTATCTACGAACATTTGTAAACATGGAGTTGTGACAAAAACAGACACTTCTAGGCTTTGTGGAAGACAAAAAGAGGAGATATGTTTGCACATATACATACAACATGCAAGTGGCAAAATTAATAAAGAAAGTCTTGGTACTGGATGAGTTCCCTTCCATTGCAAAACCTATGCTTTGGAGAAAACATACTTTCTTGCAACATGGTGTAAAGATGAATACATTGGTGCATGGCAGCCAAACTTGAACCAGGGTGGGGAAAGGGAGGTGGCAAAATGTGCCATTTCTTAATAGATATGGTACATTTTGTTCTCTCTCCCTTTGATACAAGTCAGTACAGCAAAATTGGTTGCTGTGTTTCCTTGCATCTTATATGTTTAAATCTGGCCTAAATGCCATGTCCAAAGAAGAAATAATGACTTTGGGGGTCACTATGAACCCTGCAGTCCTGAACCGCCCCGCCGGCGGTGGCTGTAGTACCGCCAACGTGCTGGCAGTATGAACTGCTGTATTATGACCGTGGCACATTCGCCACGGTCATACCGCCTGCACCGCAGGCTACTGCCAGCCGGCAGCCTGGCAGTTGTAATTCACCAGGGCAGTGCTGCAAGCAAACACCGCCATGGAAAAGCAGGCGGTAAGGGAGACTTGGGGGAAATGTTGAGGTGCAGCGGGTGCAGCAGCTCCCGTTACGCCCTGCACTGCCCATGCACTTGGCATGGGCAGTGCAGGGGCCCCCCAGGCACAGCCCCATTGCGCATTTCACTGCCCGATTTATGAGCAGTGAAAGGCGTAACGGGAGCTGCTGCACCCGCTGCACCTCAACATTTCCGCCAGCTCGATTACGAGCCGGCTTCAATGTTGTTGTGACTTTTCTGCTGGGCCAGTGGGCGGAAAAGCTGTTTCCGTTCACTGGCCCAGCAGAAATGTCATAATCGGGTGCCAAACATACCGCCAGCACTGGCGGTATTTTGGCGCCGGTGGCGTCGGCGGTCTTTTCAAAAGACCGCCGATGTCATAATGAGGGCCTTTGTGATCTTACAACATGAATTAGCAATTTTGAAAAGGGCCTGTTCTGGATTTAGTGCCAGATTGAGTCTCTTGCCTATAAAAGAAATTCTCAGAACCTGTATTCAGTGGCCCAGTAATGCAAAGTTTATTGATCAAAGGTCAACTCAACTGAAGGCACTAGCTGAATGTCTCCTTAAAGGAATCTGTTCTGCTTTAAGTCCTCAGTTGAGTGCCTAAAATATGGACAAGTATCACCTTTAACCTGTAAAAAGCAAATGAAAGTATGTTTTTTGGCATGTGGGGGACTACCCTCTCCACTAGTTGTGATTTTAATGGGTGTTTTTTTTGTTTTACATTCTTGGAGGTGGGTGACCGATCTGACTTCATTATGAACTTGCTATATGGCACTACCTTCTTCAGTTAGCACAAACTGGTCCAAAGGTGCCTTCTAGTGAACAGAATTCCTAACCACTGACCTTCATGCGAGACCGCACAATAGTGATGTAGTTTGCACATTTTGGGCCTGATTCACAAAGGTAAACTTAGACCAAAAGGCATAGGGCCTGATTCACAAAGGTAAAGTTAGACCAAAAGTCTATGCTTAGACCTAAAGTCTAAACTTAGACCAAAAGACTAACTTTACTATGAGTATAGTTAGACTTTTGGTCTGAGTTTAGACTTGTGGTCTCAACTTAGACCAAAGGTCTCACTTTAGTATGAGTAAAGTTAAGCTTTAGGTCTTAACTTAGACTTTTGGTTTAAGTTTACCTTTGTGAATCGGGCCCCAAGTTTAGACCAAAAGGCTAAACTTAGACCAAAAGACTAACTATACTACAAGTAAAGTTAGACTTTTGGTCTAACTGTAGACTTTTGGTCTAAATTTAGACCAAAAGTCTAAACTTAGACAAAAAGTCTAACTTTACTATGGGTAAAGGGCTCTGTGTGAGGGGCTTGGCTGTCCCTTAATCTGAGGACTGACACGTCTACTATTTGTCTGCATCTGATGAATCTTTTTGAAATTTCCGAGGGGTGGAGAGAAACACATTAAATCATTCAAATCAATTTACAGTGCAACCCATTTGGTCTCTCATTGAATCTCAGAGGTGAAATCAAAGCACAAAAGGTTTATTACAAGTTCAAAGCCAATTTTATGTAAATGAGTCTCAAAAACATACTATACAACCTCAGAATTACCAAAGGTGATTTAACGCCTCAAATCAAGTTTTGATTCTCCTGGCTAACCATTGAATCTATGTAAGTCTATCTTCTCTAATTGGCTATTGGGACCCCCAAGAATTCTATAGTTTAAGATAATAAGGATTACATTAAGGGCCAGATGTACGAAAGCATTTTACCCATTCTGTGTCTATGGGAAAAAGCTTTCGTACATCTGGCCCTAAGAGTGTTAGCACTACATAAACCTGGGAAGTACCTGTAAGAGGGATGTGTTTGCATAAAGTCACATCAGCGAAAGCAAGGGGAAAACAGAGGTCTATACCTCCCTAAGTTCCTAAGAGTCCACTCTAGTCAAAAGGCAAAGGAAATTTGAATCTCTAACTGGCTAAAACACTCTTATCCTATCTAAACTAAGATAGTTGCCAGCAACTTTCCATAGACTGGACATGAACGTGAACGGTAACTCCTCAATAAGCTTTCATCTCTCTGTCCAAGCATCAGGGCGACCCTTGATCGTTAACTTCTTCAGGAATCCAGAGGGGAGTTCTTTTTCACAACTCCTCGCTAACACTCCCTGTCCTTGGCAACCTGTCATCTCATACCCCCTTATCTACAGCTAACAATTAGCTTTTCATTATGAAAAGACTTCTGAAGACGCACCTGCAAATAAAGAAATGTACTGTGAGAGCAAAGCTTCGACACTGAAGGTTAAACACAGAAAAATGTTTCAGGCCTTAACTCCTGCCATCTTAACATAACATAACATTCAAATACAGGGATATAAGTGCACTTCACATAGGTACTATTAACAGGGAATAACCATGAAATTATAATTCAACTGTATTATCATAATATTCATACATCAAATAATCCTACACACATGTGATTTGCATATAGTCATTGCACATTTCTACATATAGGTATTCTTCAGCTCACGACTTTCGGCTTACTTCTTTTGCATGATTACTTTTAAGCACACATTATGCATGTCATGGAGTACATTTCATTTACAATTCTGGAACACATAATGGCACAGCCAAGTTATGGCCTCTAGCAATCTTCTTTCTTCACCGACCCACTGATGTGAAGTTGGAGCAGGCTTGGTGGATTAGCTTTGGGCTTGGGTGAAATTTGCATATTTTCATTTTTTGTAGAAAGTATGTAAAATGCCAATTATGCAAAATTACATGTAACTGGTGAAATGCAAGCTTCAGCATTTTGCACTATTTTTAGCACAAAATATGTCCTTCTGTCTATTTTTGCTTGATGATGCATTTCTACTTAAAAAGACACATTTGCACAATGCAAACAGCTGCTCTTGTTCCATTCAGTCACGTTATACCTGTATACCAGCAATAGGATTTATGCGTAAAGTCTCAAATACACAACTTGGTGTAAAGGAATAATTTTTCAGTGAAGCCAATTAGATCATGTGAGATCTAATTGGCTTCACTGGATATGCAGCCCAGTTTCATCTAAAAAATCTCTGTTATGCCATGAATAAATAGTTATATTTCTGATCTGGACACATTTGTTGCTGAAATCTCCAGATCAGTCAGTGTGGTTAAGGTAAGAAATGTGTCAAATCCATAAGTGTTCAGAACATATGAAGAACATAGAATCACTTTAGTTCACTGGCTCTATTTTTAATCGCTAACATATTTCATCTTAAAGTATACTATGCACAGAGACACATCATAAAATAAAATATTTTAAAGTAAATGTGTGTTCCAGTTTCATTAAATGTCTAGAGTTTTCCATGTTTTTTTTCTTTTTGCAGTGCAACTATCTTGTCCCTTGCGTAATCGTCATCATCCTCTTTCTGTGCTTCCAACAAAAAGCCTACGTATCAGCTGCAAACCTTCCTGTACTTATTCTCCTCCTTATACTCTACGGGTAAGTGTCCCCTAACTCCAAAATTTATTTTATGCACTCACATTTTTCGAAAGAGGAATATAGAGCGGAAGTCTTGATGTAGCCCGACTTAAAAAAACATCTTGAACACCAAAGTGTCTAGTGCACAGAATGTTATTTTCCCATTTGTAAATGAGACAATCTGGTTCATAGAATCAGTAACTGATTCACATAATGAGCATTCATTGAATTTCCGAAATACAAGTTTCTCTTTCACAAGTAATATTCTATACCAGCTTGGTGGGGATGATATAAGGATAACCATACAAAATTGATGAACACCTGAAAAATAATACCTTTTTAAGTATTCCCAAATACTTTTTATGGTAGTTTCCATCCTGGAAGCAAATTGAAAACTGTTCTTGCAAAAGGCAGAAGTAGGCGAGGTCTATGGTGGATAGGGAACACCCATTTAATTAGGTATTCTGGTGGGATAAATCTATTTTCCCTGTACGTGAATGATTTTATTAATATATTCAAAGAAAACGATAACCACATTAGAAACCTATAAATGTAATAACCTCTGGAATTCTGAGACTTCCATAAAAAAATAGTACATTTAATACAAATACAGACTTAAGAAAATATAGATATGAGAGTTTTCATGACTGCTCCGGTTCGGGAGAAAACCTCGAAAGAAATCAGATCTCCCTATTGGTTGACTATGGTAATGTCTTTATTTTCCTTTCCATCACCACCAGGAAAAGCCCATTGGTATGGGTCAGGAAAAAACTATAATGATTCCCACACCCTGGGAGAAAACTCCAAAGGTATGGCAGTCATTAGTTCTTTTGTTTTTCAAAAACAAACTCCCACTTTTGTAAACCGTTTGGAGGATGGCTGTCAACAGTGGCTGTCCACCAAACTTTTAGTACATTGAAGGAAACTGCCATAATGGTGGTTTGTTTCCATGAACAGAGGTGACTACTGGGCATCTCTAAATTTGGTAGGCAGAGTACTGTCAAGATGGCGAAGATAATTTTCTCCACTATCCGTATGGACATTACTCAGTTATCCAAACTCTAAATCAGGCTCAAAGAAATTGAGGGCCAAAATTACAATTTAGTGGACAGGGTACACTATCACAATAGTCACAGAGTGCCCTGTCTATCAAGCTCTTGGTCTGCCCGCCCTATTTTGATTTGAAGGTGATCCATTCAACTATCCTTCCTATTTAGAATGGCCAGTCAGATGGCTCCTTTTTTTACTATCCATTGCCACCAGAAATGTCCTGACAGTGAGGGAACAGTGAAAATAAATGTATGATCCCCACACCATGACAGAAAACTATGATGGTGTCAGGGAAAGTATTTTCTTGTCCAAAAATACTCCCAATTTGGTAGTTTATTTTTGAATAAGAAAATAACTTTTGAAAGATTTGTGTAAGCATTTATCGCCAATGATGTAAGCACATTAAACTTTTAAATGGCTTTGGGATGTGATGTTTTCAGTAATGATCATAAATGATCTCATTTAAAACATAATCAATGATGTCACTTAAGATGTTATGAGTGATGTAATATGTAAAGCTATAACATGTGCATGGTGGGTGCAAAAGTTACAGTTATGTCAGAAAAGTATAACAGGTGAATTTCAGAGTTTTGTTTTTTAAACATTATTTATAATCTAATGTATACTCTGAAATAAATCTAATCCAAGGTACTCCTCCACGGTAAAAAATATTTTTGTAATGATGTCAACGACAAACTTTTTGGGCTATTGCAACTTTTCTCACCTGACGGCTGCCATATCTTTGTTGATGTGTTGGCAACCACTCATATCTTATCTTTAGATCTGACAGTAGGATATGTACAGCCATTTTGATAATTGATTTCTCAAAAACAATTGAACAGATTTACACCAAATCACAAAAAGCACGCTTTCTAGCTTCCTGCCAAATTTGGTGTGATTCCATTCAGCTGTTTTTGAGGTATCACTGTTCAATATTTCTTATGGGAAAACATATTTTGGGACCCCTCCCCATGAACGTCAATTCACCAAAATGCCAGGGGTAGCGAAAGTGACATCTCACATCATTTGGCCTTTACATTCACTCACACATGCTTACTTCTACACATGTATTCGCAAAGCACATACTGTCACTCACATAAGCACACTCTCACCCGCAAGTACACATACAACGTAGATGTAAAAGCTGGGACGCTCATATTCCAGCTAATTTTACTCCATTCGTTATTACACTAATAGTGAATAATGTAGCAATATTTACTATTCGTGCAATAAAAAATTTACAAAAACCAAGGAAAGTTGAGCTCCAATGGACTCCCATAAGCATGAGCTGCCACTGTGTTCCTGGCACTGATTTTTCCACCTCTGAGGCCAGGGGTTGCAAAGACAGTGTCTGGGGTTGCACGGGACAATTCAGGGAGTTGCATTTGCAACCTCTGGTGATCCCTGAATGATATCCATGCTCTCCCCCTTTTTCGCAGCCCCCATTTGACGGATCACCTCAAAACTCTCCAGAAGGAAGCTGAGGTGGATGAAACTGTTTTTTGGGAAACTTTTTGTGAAGATTCATCAAACAATTCCACGTTATTAGCAAACCAAAAACTGAAATTTCCCACGGAAATGTGGTTCTAACTATAACCACCACTATGCTCTCAAGTAACTATAACTCGTGACTTAAAGTAACTACAACTTGTGCTCTCATCATGCACTGCTTGTATCCTCACATATTACATCACTCATAACACATTTATTTACTTAATGCATTAATAACATCCCTAATGGCATCTAAGATGACATCATTAATAACATTCTGCATTTTAAGGGAGCGAGTTATATTTATATTCGGGCAAAAGATATTGGCCCTCATTTCAACATTGCTGCCTGCCAAGTTGAAACCGCTGCGCGGCCGCCAATCCGCCCGCCAATGAGGCTGCACTCCCGCAGTGTCTATTTGGAGATCCCCGCTGGACCGGCGTACGAAAACCTAGTTGCACCAGTCACGCTTTTCACTATCTGCTATGCAGACAGTGAAAAGCTCCATGGGGCCATGGCAGGGGGCCCCGTGACTCCCCTTTCCGCCAGCCTTTTCATGGCGGTTCATACCACCATTAAAAGGCTGGCGGGAGGGGGAGTCGTAATCCCCTGGGCAGCGCTGCAAGCAGCACTGCTCTGGGGGATTTCAACCGCTGGGGCCAATGTGTCGGGAAACCACCGGGACCAATGTGGCGGGAAACGGCCAGTCCCGGCGGTGCGAACGTGGCGCTTCCGCCACGGTCGTAATCCCATGTGAAGCACCGCCAGCCTGTTGGCGGTGCTTCCGTCAAAACAGCCCTGGCAGTCTTTGACCGCCAGGGTTGTAATGAGAGCCATAGTTACTTGAGGTAAGTATAGCTGGTAAATTTCCATGGATTTGTGAGTTTAAAACATTATGTTTTGATTGACATTTTCACCTTACTATTATGTTCCTCTAATCTTTGGTTTATTCAGTGAATTTTAACGTTTTTTAAAAAAATTAACGTAAGATAGTCTTACAGTTCCTATAATTTTAACCCATGGTTATTCCAGTGTGATTATAGCTAGGGTGACCACAGCCAGAGATTATTTTTTATTTTTGTGCCTTGATTACTTTGCACTTGTTTGACGTATGGTCGCAAAACGTTTTAGACCTGCGCCCCCGTTTCATTGCTGGAGTACTGAAAGTTTTGTGGCAGTTGGTGAAGGAGGTGCAAAGAGAAAAGGAAGGTCCCAAAACAGGCTTGAAATTCAATACATTTTACATAGACTTTTGTATTTCACGTAGGGCAAAAATGGCCAGTCGGACTTTGTTGAAATTTGGTTGCATTAGAAATAAGAAGGTGCACAGATTATCTTTTTGGGTACTTCAGGTGAGTAGAGTAAGTACTTCTTAAGTTATAAGGTCTTTTAAATTAGTGATATCTTATAGCACAATACAACTAAAAGTAGCAAGGAACCCAAAAAAATAAACTAGACTGCATCTGTAAAGGTTCAGATCAACTACATGAACAATTTAAAAACCCAATTATGGTCACATGCTAATGGAAACCTATAAACAAATACATAATACACAAACTGCTATTTGCAGGACATGATAATTGGCCACTAGGAAAAAATAACAACCTCAATCGCCATGACAATAACAATGATTGGCCTTTCATTTACCCTGGCCTTCATATGTAGCACAATCCAACTAAAAGTAGTAAAGAAGCCGAAAAAATAAACTAGACTGCATAATTAAAGTTTCAGATTTACTACATGAACACTGAAAGACCCATTTATGGTCATATACTGATGGAAATATATAAACAAATCAATAACAAATAGAATACAAATAGAATACGTCTTACTCTACATAAGTTATCTTTGCTTGCTATCTGGCTCACAAAATAAAACGGTGCCCAACAAGCCAAACACAATCATCTTAGTTATGTACTCCTGTGCAACAAAATGGAAAAGTGACCTAGCAGTAAGCTACACAAACTACTATATAGAGGACATGATAATTGACCATTAGGAAAAAATAATAATCTTAATTTTTAGAACAACAAATATTGACTTTCTTTCACTTAGGGCTTCAAGTTTCGCAAATAATACTAAAAGTAGCAGGCAATCCCAAAAAATTAACTAGACTCCATATGTAAAGTTTCAGAATTACTACATGAACAACTAAAAGACACATTTATGGTTGCTTAATTACATAACCAATAATTAAATACATAACAAATACAACAGATCAAAAGAAAGATTACATCTGAAAGCCACACTGTAGTTATAGTTAGTATTCCTAAGAATAGGAATTCCTTGAATATTAACACCCTAATAACTTTCCACCTGTTTGAAGAATCACAACAAAACTTTCTAGACCTATAGCATTTGAGATGATGTAATCTTTTGTGGTGAATCCTTAAGGGAGTGCAAAGATAAAAGGGAGCCCAGTGCATTTTTCATAGTCTATTATAGATGATGTAGTGCAAAATCATCTGAATAGATTTACATTAAATTTGGCTGGAATATACACTGTGGTGCAGATATGATACTTTGTGGCTGCTGTAATTAAGTAGGCTAAGTATTTTGTGAGTTTTAAGACATTTGAACTTAGTGATATATGTCACTGCTTTACTTTCATAGAATTTCACAAAATTCTGTTAAACTACAGCAGTACATGGCTATTAATCTATTTAAAAATATATTTAAAAAATTAACCAATGCCCCTACCTACTACCACTTAAATAAAGTAGTAATATGTAGGGACCTTCTAGACCTACTACTTACCTATATCTAAGGCCTTAATACTCAACACAGCCAAATTGTTGTAAAAACAGTATGGCTGCCTTTTCAATCTGTCAAGCAGCCATTTTCCCAATCATCTACTAGTTTGTCATTGCGATGTACCACGATATACTGCACAATTATCATGGTATGCCATGGCCGAAATTATGACTAAATCCTAGCTGTATTATTGGATTGTGGGATCCTTGCGTCACTTATGATGTCACATGGGCAAGGCGATACTTGAGTCAGATTTGCAAGGGAACCATGCATGGCCCTGCATTGATTGGTAAATCTGCAGAAAGGCAAGGCAGTACAATTTGTTCTTTTGCATTATTAAGCACACCATAATCTACATTGTTACTAAATTTCACATAAGTCCATATGCCACACCACTGTAGCCACTACACTATATGCTATTCCACTCTAAGCCGCACCAGTGGATGACACTCCACTGTACGCCACTTCATTCTATCCTATTCGACTGGATCCCACTCCAATGTACACCACTCCATTGTATGCTATTAACTCTACCCAATACCACTGTATGCCACTCCAGTCTACACCTCTCCATTATACACCAATGCACTGCACTGCACGCTATTCCACTATTCACTATTACACTCTCTGCCACTCCATTGTACAACACTCCGCTCTACGCCGCTGCACTTTATGCTATTACACTGTATACAACTCCACTCTACACCAATCACATGCTATTAGACTGTGTGCAACTCCACTCTATACCTCTTCAGTATATGTCACTCCACTGTATGCCACTCTGCTATACACTACTCCTGTAAATGCTATTACACCCAATCCAATTCCACTGTATGCCACTCTACTGTATACTAGTTCACTGTATACCACTCCACTGTATTCTACTCCACTCTATGCCACTCTAGTGTATGCCACTCTTCAGTACCCCACTCCATTCTATGCTATTCCATTAGACTCCACTCCACTGTATGCCACTCCACCATATGCTATTACACTATACCCCATTCCAGTGTGTGCCTCTCCAGGTCAACACCACTTCACTGTACGCCACTGCACGCTATTCCAGTCTATGTCACATTACTGTACACCAATCTACTTTGTGAAATTCCACTGTATGCCACTCCACTATAAGTTACTCCAGACTACCCCACTCCATTGTACTCCATACCACTGTATGCCACTCCATTCTATGTTAGTCCATTGGATGCCACTCCACACCTTTCCACTCTATGGAACTCCATTATATGCTGCTCCACTCTACCTCACTCCACCGTACACTATTCCAGCCTACACCAATTCACTGTAAGTCACTCAGCTCTAGCTATTCTACTCTATGCTATTCAACTCCACACATTTCTACTCATTGCCACACCATTGTATGATATTATATTTTATGTAACTTCAATCAACATCCCTTTCCTGTATGGTACTCCTCTCTACCCCACTCCACTGTACCCCACTTCACTGTATGCTATTATATGCTACCCACCCCACAATACACTACGCCAGTCTAAACCACTCCACTGTCTGCTACTATACTGTATGCTATTACACTTTATATCACTCCACTGTACACTACTACACTATATGCTATTACACTCTGTGCACTTCACCATATGCCATCCCAGTCTATGCTATGACACTCTATGCTGTTCCACTTTATGCCACTCCACTGTACCATACTCCACTCTACACCGCTCTAGAGTACTCTCCTCTGATCTATATAACTTCACTCTACAAAACGCTACTATACTCTGTGTCACTCTACTCCACTCTATCCCCATACACTCCACTGTCTAAATTTGCACTTGACTCTATACCTGTATACTATATTGTACTATACTCTACTCCACTCTACTGCAGTTTCTAACAAACCTCGCTTCTCGAACTGGGCTCTGGCCTGTTTTCCTCACTTTTCGCTAAGGTACTGTACCTGGGGGGTCCGTATGACTCCATAAATCACACTAGTTGTGTCACATTGTCGGAAACAACTCCGGCAAGATGCTGCTTTAACATCAGATTGCAGCATTTGCACCTCGCTAAAGTCATATGTTTATTGTATTTTGTTTTTTAGATAAATATTTATTATTTTTCTAAACCTGTGTGGTGTCTATTTTCTAGTGTTTCACTGTATTACTGTGTGTTGGTACAAATATTTTACACCTTGTCTCTGGGTTAAGCTTTTCTGCTTGTGCCAAGTTACCAAGAGGGTGAGCGGGGGTTAACTGGGTGTTTCTCCTTTGCCCTAACTAGAGTGAGAATCCTATCATGGACAGGGGGCAACCTGACTGCCAACCAAAGACCCCATTTCTAACAATTACTTTATCAAAGATGTCATGAGTGCCATAATTTGTGGGGTAATTGGCAGTGCATGGCAAGAGTGTGATATATAGTTACCTTAGGGCATGAGTTATAGTTACTTGAAATAACTCTAACAGGTGAATTTTTATGGTTTTGTACATTTAAAATGTGAGCCTAACTATAACGTCCCTGTAGCCTTTGGGTTTTTTAATGTGAATTTCTATGTTTTTTAAACTTCTATTTCCTAAATACAATGTTATTTCAGTGGATTTCCATGTTTTTTTAAATGTAAAGTAAGTTTCATTACCATATGTTAATCCTAGCACTGCCATCCATAGCCTGGCTGTGCGTGGGCTTTGGCCGTGTGTGGCAGGACTTGTCTGTGGCCTGTCTCTCTGACTGTGAGAATAGGAGTGACAGGGTGTATCTGGGTATGAGAGTGGCTGTGAGAGTGTCTGTCTGGGTCTGTGAGTGGGTGCGTCAGTGTCTGTGGGGGTCTGTGAGTAGGTGCATGAGGGTTTCAATGGGTCTGTGAGTGGTTGTGTGAGTGTCTGAGTGGGTCTGTGAGTGGATGCATGAGGATCTGACTTGCTGTGAGCGGGTGCACAAGGGTCTAAGTGGGTCTTTGAGTGTCTGAGTGGGTCTATAAGGGTGTGTGTAAGGGTCTGGGTGGGTGTGTGAGTGTGAGAAAGAGATTGAGAGAGAGAGGGAAAGAGTGAGAGGGAGAGAGATACAACGTTTTTAGGCTTTGATGAATGATATACTTAGAATGAGATATTTCTGGACAAATTGAAAACCAAAATGAAGTTGTTAATTAAAAAGAGTGGGATAATTTTTCAGGATGAACCTTAAATTTTGGAAGTTTAAATGAAACTGAAGAAGGAAAATTATCACTGGCACACCTGAAGTAGAACCCTAGAACCCTCAACTTCCAGTGTGAGGGTCTGTGACCGTAAGCTTTAGGCCGTAGGTGACTCCTTACTGTGATGCCTATGACAGTCAACCCACGCATGTGACTGGAAAGAAACATGAATGTTCCATCACTAGAAGGTTAAACAGTCAAAATACTAGTAAATAAATCAACACACTGCCAAGCAATACTAGGACTTGAACCTTTAGACTACTCGGTGACAGCACAAGACCTTGACTATTAGGCCAGAATTGACTGTGTTCTGTTCTGCATCCAAACGTAACTATTACATTTGTACCAAACATCTTGCTAGTCTGACTCTGTGAAGTCATTGCATGGAGAGACCATTGCAATGACAATCTCTCTTTCTCTGGCTTCCTTTCCACTATGGAATGGAAGAAAGAGATAGAGAGAGAGAGAGAGAGAGAGAGAGAGAGAGAGAGAGAGAGAGAGAGAGAGAGAGAGAGAGAGAGAGAGAGAGAGAGAGAAGAGAGAATGACTGGACCACGGGAGGGATCCTCAAGGCCCCTGCAGACCTAGCTGGCTCCCTACTTTAACAGCAGCTCTCAGCTTGTAGGAGCAATGTTTTATCTGTTTCTCTGCACACATTTTGCTTGCAGGGAAACAGAAGAAAACTCTGTTTTCTGCCACATTGGATTTCAACTTGTGTCATGGGGAGGTGGTGTCCCTGGGGCTGCGAGGGGGCTGGGTGCCCCCCGGCATTCAAAATGGCAATGCCCCCTGGGTGTGGCCCACCTGGGGGCTTCTTAAAAACAAGCGCGGCAGCCCATGCTTTTTTTTCAATTGTGAAGTTGTAAAGAAATTCTCTAACAGGTAGTAGTGGTATATTCACTGCACATCCTGTGCATGTCACAATATTACAAATACCATGTATTGCTGAATGGATGCTGATCTATCTAGAGTAATTAGAAGTGATTCTCTTTTAAAATGTATCTATTACCTAATACTGATTTTTTGTGTTTTTGTCATTTCGATTACCTTTATAATTCCTATGCCCTCTTTTAGCCTCTTCAATGCGCTGAACTAATTAATAGCATAGTAATGCATTTACTGTTGAAAGAACATAGCAAATAGTCTTCAAGTGTAAAAGTTCAAATAGTATAATGCAGTGACCATGTTTGCTGAATACTCAATTCCCATTTCTTACATCTGTGGAAGGTAGGCTTGTGTGCAGCAAACTGACACAATTATGGTTTTGCCTTTTGGCCCACATCAGCAGCATTTCCCATGATGCTTCTTCTTTCTCACTCTTTTTTCAGGTGGTCCATCACGCCATTGATGTACCCATCCTCATTTCTTTTTAGCATACCCAGCACAGCTTATGTTGTCTTGACCTGCATCAACCTCTTCATAGGCATTAATGGAAGTGTGGCTACATTTGTTCTAGAAATGTTTAAAGATGAGGTAAGTTTTTACCAATGCTTGTTAATGAGTTAGGTTAGTCAGAGAAGGAATCAAAAGATGTCACAGTACTTTAAAAGTATGTATAAGAATTTTGCAGAATTGTGTTATGCAATATCCATTATCCTATACTACATAGTAATTCAACCTTATGTGCTTACTGATCTGCTTGCTGATCAGAAAACAGGCAACTGTATTCTACAAGGGGGCAGGGAATAGTCAATGGAGAACATATAATGATTACAAATGCTGCAAAAGAAGTGACTTCAAGTGAGGTCACGAAAGATAGTACAGGTGTAGCAAGTAGCAATTTCCAGGATGAATGCTGAGTGACAGAAAACAAAAATGAATGGTTTATGTTAATTCTTGCAGCATTTCAACTCTGTTGCACCATGGCAAAAAAGAGCAGGAAAAATAGAAAATATCCTAATATTTTTTTCTTATAAAAATTCCTGAAATGGAGTCTTTTTCTGTTGTTGCCGTTGCTCATTCATGAGCTCACAAATGGATTAATTATGTTTTTATTTTGGCTCCATGTGATGAGCAAAGGTCCCGTCTGTTCTGTATTTTCTTTGAGTCACAAAAACCTCAGTTTATTGCTTCTGCATGTGAGTATCTTTTTAAATTACTAAAATGCAAGGACTTTCTCCCCACTTTCTGGATCTGTAGGAAACCTGTTATCTCTAGTTAACATACCTGATGTCCCTAGTTAACACAACTGATGGATGCCCACTTAGAGGAATAATCCACTAGTAATAATACATACCTTTTATTATTAGGCAAAAGCTCAAATGGACTCATAATATCTAAACCCAGTTTCAGCCAACAGTGATTTGGTATCACTACTTGAGATATAGGAACGTGACAGGTAAACTTTGACTTATCATTAGTGGCACATGTAAAACAGTCTCTGACTATCTCTTCAACTTTGCTTTCCATATCTGGCCACCAGTATTTTACTCTCACTCTCAACTTAGCGAGGTTTCAACCCAAGTGTCCGTTATTTACCAAGTGAATCACATTCTTCCTCATTTCTTCTAGAGGAATTATCCTTTGCCCCCTCAGCGATTCACTACCACTGAATGTCAATTCATTTCTAACATTCCAAATAGCTCTTACCAGGGAATTCAGGTTTACATGATGAGGCCACACATTTTCTACGTAATCTTTAAATTTAAGACAAATGACATCATGTTCCTTACTTTTGTCCCAGTCCTCTTATGACAAAGCACATTCTCCCACCAAACACATTTCTAGACCATCAGTTACTTCTTGAACATCCATCTCCACAACCACCAATAATGAAAGACAATTTGCTGACTTGTTAACAAGACAAGGTATGTGGTGTAATATAAATGTCTCTAGTTCCTCACTCTATCTGCTCAGCCTAGTAGTGAACCATTCACTGCCTTTACAAGAAAAGATCTGGACAAAATTATGATGGTCCGACCTAACATAGAAAGGTTACATTTGAAATTACGTGATGCCCACATCACAGCTAACGCTTCTATTTCTATAACAGAGTAATGACTCTCTGCTTCCTTCATTGCTTTAAAGACAAATGCCACCACTTTTTTGTCTCCATTGACAAAATGAGCCAATACAGCTGCTAACCCTTTTAAACTCTTGTATGTCAACAAAATGTTGTTTTGTCTTTACAATAAATTGTACAGTGTTGGAATTGTGCTGATTTTCTCTTTGAATGTCTCAAAGGTGATCTTCCAATCTGGAGACCAGCAGAAGAGGTTTTTTAATGATAATCTACTTAGCACAACTACAGAATCAAATCCTTTAATGAGTTTCGAAAAGCATTTGGCCAGACATTAAAAAAAACTGATTTGATCATTTTGTATTATTATTGGAGCACACTTTATACAGTCAACCAACTCATATTTAGGTTTAATGCCCTCACCAGAAATGACACGGTCCAAGTAAATTACAGATGTCACCCTTAACTTATAGTTTTATTTCTTTACACTCAAACCATTTTGAGACAACAATAGTCATAGAGCTTGATCATGTTCTGTTTCATGACATCCAAAGGCCAGACTATAATCCTGAAAAATGCAGTATGGGGAACAGCTTCCAGTACTGTTTTCATAAACCTTTGGAAGCAGGTAGCTGAGGATGCTAAACCCAAATGCATCCTCATAACCCTGTATGCTCTCTGAGGTGTTACAGAGGATGTGAGGAGTTTGGAATCCTCATGAAGTGCCACTTGATGGTAGGCTGAAGACAGATCCACCACACTGAATACATTGGCACCAGCCAGCAGAGTAACTGTTTCATAAATATTATGCAGGGGTTGGAGATCTACCTAAATACACGTATTTAAATCTCAAAGATTCACACACAAGTGTATCAACTTGCCCCCATCATTTGGTGCTAAACGTATGGGTGCCAACCACTCTGAAGACTCTATTTCTTCAATAACATTAAGATGTAACAGTCTAGATAACTCTGCTATGAGTGATTCAAGCATTAAATTGGGGACCTTACGTACCTTATGAACAGATAGAATCATGCCACTTTTGAGAATTGTGAGAAAACAGGGCTGATTGCACAGGCCCCATAACTTTTTGCCCCCATTTTCCTCTTTTTGCTGGTGTTTTCCTGACTTTGATGGTGCCCTGGGTACTGCTAACCAGTCCCAGGGCCTGTGCTCTGTGTAAAATGGATATGCAAATTAGGCTAATTATAATTGGCTAAGTTAACCTACCTATAAGTCCCTAGTATATGGTAGGGCATGTAGGTTTAGGGACCACAGCATAGGTGGTGCACACCTAGGTGCATTGCTGAGGTGCCCAGTGTCATTTTAAAAGCAAGCCTGCCTTGCTTGCTGCTTTTAAATTAAAGTTATATGCAAATTCGACTTTGGAATTAAAGGTACTTCCAAAGTCTTAAACTACCTTATTTTTACATATAAGTCACCCCTAAGGTGTGCCCTATGTGCCCCTAGGGCTGGGTGCCATGTAACTATAAGCAGGAACTTTATAAAAATAGATTTATAAGCCCTGGTGAGGTAAAAACAGCCAAATTTGTTTTTCCCTCATTGAAGTAAATGGCCTTCATAGGCTAGAATGGGCAGACTTTATTTTAAATTTTAAAGTCTCCTTAAATGTTACATACCAAGAATTTGGTATCAAATTGATTGTTGTAATAAATCCCACAACTTCCAGTTGTTGGATTTAATATAACTTGTCCAGGTAAAAAGTTTAGACTTTACCTAAAAAGTTGCCAATTTCAGCTCTGCATTGTTTTTGCTGCTGTGCTCTGATTGGCCAGCCTGCAGCAGCTTCTGCCAGGCTGCATTGATTAGGTGTGAAGTGGCCTGGCTTCACACAAAGGAATGTGCTTGGGGGAGAGAATCTCCCCTCAGCAGATGGTGAGGCAGGAAGGGGGAGGGCTGCCAAACTGGTCTTCAAAGGCAGAGAAGGACATTTGCAGCACCCAGCAACACCCCCACATCCTGCAACCCCAGACAATTAGGTGCCCCCTTGATTAGATTAGGAGAGGGCAGGAGAGGGGTGTGTTTATGATTTTTAGCCACACCAGTGGGTGGGCTCAGCCAGATGTAACCTCCAAAAATCAGATTCATCCATGTTGGATTTTTAGAGACTGTTGCCTTCTGGGATGGATTTTTGCCACACTTCCCAGGAAGTGGTCATCACAGGGGGACGACCCTGTCCCTGATTGGAGAACCAGGGCCCCCCTGCTTTTCACCCAGGAGCAAGGATAAAACTGGCAGACCTGCACCCACGCCTCAGATCCCCTCCAGAATTCAACAAGAAAGGAACTAAGGAAGAAGAAGGACTGCCCTGCTGGACCCCTGGCCTGCACCTGGACCCTGCACTCAGAAGGACTGCACCAGCTGCACACTTGGGCTTCACCACAAGAAGGACTTTGCCTGGCTTCAACCGGTTCAAGGAGGGACTCCCTGTTTGCTACAGGTGAAAAATTGCTAACCAGAGTCCCCTGCACCAACTCTTGAAGAAAGCGACCAGCTGACCACTGTCCAGTGGCCAAAAAGGAGTTTGCGCCAGGTGCATTCTGGGAGTTGAAGTCCGCACCCCCCAAGGACCATCACAGAACTTCTGGACCCTTGGGGTGAGCTGTGGACCCCAAAAGAACCTTAAAAGAACATCTGGGTGAAGCCCCAGAAGTTTGGAAAAGATTTGAGAATTTTTGGAAAAAAGCTCCAGAGAGGGACCGACCCGCCGCGGAAATTCTAGCCGGCTTGCCTCAACCGCGACCCGGCCTGACTTCGTGGTTCGTCCCGGTAAAGAAAAACATCCAAAAAAGAGACTAAGTCCGAAGGTAAAAAGTTGACGGGGACCTCCCAGCCATCGTATCCGAGAAGGGCTCCATGGACGTCGGATCAAGATCCAGGTTTACCCCGGTCGAAGGATTTTCATCTCGAAAAAACGACTAAGTCCGAAGGTAAAAGTCTCCACCGAGGAAACCCACATCGCGTATCCGGACAAGGGCTCCAGGAGGTCGGATTCAACTGGCAGGTTCGTCCCGGTGAAGAAAAACTTCAAAATAAAGACTAAGTCAGAAGGTAACTTTTTAACCGAGGCCTCCCGCGACCTGTAGCCGAGCAGGGCTCCATCGCTGTCGGCCTGAAAGTTTGACTTTGTCCCGGTCGAGGTGCAACCAGATGACCCGATTGGCGCTTTTTGTTTCTAAGCGCTAGAAAAGTAATAATTCTTTAAAAATTCATATCTCCGGTTCCCCTGAACCGATTTTAATCGTTTTTGTGTCATTTTAAAGATAAAAATATAAACTATTTTTATAAATTGGTTTTGGATTTTTAAACTGTTTCCTGTGTTTTATTTAATTACTGTTTTGTGATATTTGAATGCTTCACACTTTGTCTCCTAAGTTAAGCCTTGACGCTCGTTGCCAAGCTACCAAGGGTTGAGCTGGGATTAATTTACTGAGACCTAACTGTACCTATGTGGAGGTTAGTGGCTTGTTGCTAGGTGTAGGTACCTACCTGCCCTACCAATAACCCATTTTCCAACATAATTGGAAGCAGCGACGGGATCCTGTTCTTGTGTTCAATATCACGTTACAGTTTTGGGTAAAACAAATTACAAATCCTTTAAATTGTCCTAGTGCAAAAATTGTTTTTAATTTTTAATTTGGATTAATTTCAATTATTGAATTTTTGTAATTTTTCTAAATTCTTGTTTCCAATTTTTGCAAAAAGTTTTTGTTGACACAAAACTAGGGAACCATGGAGCTTGATCTGGCTAGCCTACCCACACTGACAGTAGTCCAGCTTAGGGGGTTGTGTATTGAAAGAGGGTTGCCTGCAACCACTGATCTCAGGAAGCAAATCCTGATCACATCCCTGACAGCATGGGCTGAGGCCCAAGAGGTAGAGTCAGAAGAAGCTCCAGAGGAGGGAGAAAGAAGGGAGGATGCAAGCTCTAACCACTCAGGGGAGGGAAGGCATCTGAGCCCAAGTGAGGATGAGGAAGAACGGTCCTCAGTAAACACAGTCACTAGGGGCAGATCCAAAGCTAGTGGTGGGAAGGGGGTCCTTTCAGGAGGAGAGAACCCATCCATCAGAGAAAGAGAGCTGGAGGCCCAGCTAGCATACATAGCTTTGGAAGCAGAGAAGCTGGCCCTAGAAAAGAAAAAGTGGGCATACAAAGAGAAAAGAGATGGAAGCAGCGATAAAGAAGCTGAGGTGTCCATGGGTGGGGGAGTTTGCCCCAGATTACCCAAGGGGGTGGTTCCTGCCTATGTAGAGGGGGATGACATAGATAAGTGGCTGGGGGCCTTTGAGAGGGCACTCCAAATGAGAAGGGTTAGGCCTCAATACTGGGGTTCCCTTTTGTGGGAGTTGGTCCCCAACTCAGGGAGGGATAGGCTTCTGACCTTAAGGGGGGAGGAGGCAGATACATACCCTAGTATGAAGAGGTGCTTAGCCAAGAAGTTTGGTCTGACCCCAGAGCAATATAGAATGAAGTTCAGGGACACACAGAAGATCAGTACCCAGTCTTGGGTTGACTTTGTGGACATTTCACTAAAGGCACTAGAGGGCTGGATTATTGGTAACAAAGTAGATACTTATGAGGGGTTATACAATCTGATCATGAGAGAGCACATCTTGACCAATTGTACCCAAGAAAGGTTACGCCAGCATCTAGTGGACTCTAAGCAGACCAACCCTAGAGAGCTAGGGGAGGCAGCTGATGAGTGGTTGAGAACCAGGGTGGTTGTCAAGTCCCAGGGGGGAGACTCCAAGAAGGGGGGGACAGGTCCCCAAAAACCTAAGGAGGGAGGTGGTAAGCCCACCACAGAGACTCCCTCTGTACCCCAGAACCCTAAGAAGGAGGAGAGTAAATCCCACTCTGACCAGCAGAGACAGTTAGACCCAGGGTTAAAAAAACTCTTGGACAGTAGGGCTTGCTTTGACTGTCAGCAGACAGGTCACTTCAGAGGAGATGCAGCCTGTCCAAGGAAGGTGGTTAGCACTGGGCTGTCCAGTGTAGCCATAGAGGAGGATTCCTCAGATGATGAAGTCCTCCTAGCATTGTGCTGGGTGACAGGACCAGATGGTAAGCTGGTGATCCCTGAGGGTGGGAGTAGGCACTTCCACCACATTCAAGTGAATGGGATCCCTACCACTGGCCTGAGGGACACCTGTGCCAGTCACACTATAGTGAGTGACCGATTAGTGACCCCAGACATGTATGTCCCAGGAAAGACAAAGAAAGTCAGGATAGCCACAGGGGAGGTCACCTCCAAACCTGTAGCCATAGTGCCCCTAGAGAGGGAGGGTATCCTTGACTGGATTAGGGTGGTACTCAGTGCTGACCTTCCCCTAGATTGTATCCTGGGCAATGACCTCCCAGAGGTGAGTCTGGTCACAGATGGGGTGGTCGCCCAGGGCGCCCCCCCAACCCAAAGTCCTGGGGAGTCAGTCCCTACAGTTAGGAGACAGGGGTCCCCAAGAAAAGGAAAGAAGAAAAGGAAGGGTGGGCCACTCTTAAAGAGAGTTCCAGGGAGCCAAGGGCCTTCTGCCCCAGTAAGGGGGGAGCCCAGAGTTGGCACTGGTGAGGCCTCACCTGACCCCAAGGAAGTCCTGAGTAGTCAGGCAGCTGTCCAGATGCAAGGTGTTGCCCCTGCACTGACAGAAGGGAGAGTGGAAGGAGGGTGTCTGCCACAGGAGGTGGTAGTCCCCCACTCTAGACAGCAAGAGGGGTGCCAGGACCCCAAAGATGCCCCTAAAGCAGCTCAGCCACCTGTCAGTGGAGAGCTTAGGGTGTGGTTCTGGATACTGACAGCTGTCAGTAGCCTCTGCTGGGTGCTAGCCTTCCTGGCAGCACTGTACTTGGCCTGGGAGGCAGACCCCAAAGCCAATAGCAAAGTAGGCCCCCTGACCCTATTGGTCATGGTGGGGTTGCTCAAGTGTTGGGTGACCTCTTTGGGTAAGCTAGGTGTTGCCCTAGCAAAGTTTGGAGTAGGGGAGGTGGGCACCTCACTACCCAAGTTGGCAGAGAGAAAGGAGGAAGACCCCCCTAGAGGAAAGTTTCAGTTTGAGTTGGGTCCTTTTACTGTTGGGATGGCTTCACTACCCATAGGGAGTGACCCTGACAGGAGGATATAAGGCAGAGTAGGCCCTGCAAAGGGACAGCCAGTTTTCTTCACTGTCTTCCTCGCCTAACAAGCCAGGAAGACTCTCCCAGGGTTGGGCTGAGTCTCCTGGGCGTGTGGGCTGGGGGGGGGGGGGTTGTGTGAGAAAACAGGGCTGATTGCAGAGGCCCCATAACTTTTTGCCCCCATTTTCCTCTTTTTGCTGGTGTTTTCCTGACTTTAATGGTGCCCTGGGTACTGCTAACCAGTCCCAGGGCCTGTGCTCTGTGTAAAATGGATATGCAAATTAGGCTAATTATAATTGGCTAAGTTAACCTACCTATAAGTCCCTAGTATATGGTAGGGCATGTAGGTTTAGGGACCACAGCATAGGTGGTGCACACCTAGGTGCATTGCTGAGGTGCCCAGTGTCATTTTAAAAGCAAGCCTGCCTTGCTTGCTGCTTTTAAATTAAAGTTATATGCAAATTCGACTTTGGAATTAAAGGTACTTCCAAAGTCTTAAACTACCTTATTTTTACATATAAGTCACCCCTAAGGTGTGCCCTATGTGCCCCTAGGGCTGGGTGCCATGTAACTATAAGCAGGGACTTTATAAAAATAGATTTATAAGCCCTGGTGAGGTAAAAACAGCCAAATTCGTGTTTCCCTCATTGAAGTAAATGGCCTTCATAGGCTAGAATGGGCAGACTTTATTTTAAATTTTAAAGTCTCCTTAAATGTTACATACCAAGAATTTGGTATCAAATTGATTGTTGTAATAAATCCCACAACTTCCAGTTGTTGGATTTAATATAACTTGTCCAGGTAAAAAGTTTAGACTTTACCTAAAAAGTTGCCAATTTCAGCTCTGCATTGTTTTTGCTGCTGTGCTCTGATTGGCCAGCCTGCAGCAGCTTCTGCCAGGCTGCATTGATTAGGTGTGAAGTGGCCTGGCTTCACACAAAGGAATGTGCTTGGGGGAGAGAATCTCCCCTCAGCAGATGGTGAGGCAGGAAGGGGGAGGGCTGCCAAACTGGTCTTCAAAGGCAGAGAAGGACAGTTGCAGCACCCAGCAACACCCCCACATCCTGCAACCCCATACAATTAGGTGCCCCCTTGATTAGATTAGGAGAGGGCAGGAGAGGGGTGTGTTTATGATTTTTAGCCACACCAGTGGTGGGCTCAGCCAGATGTAACCTCCAAAAATCAGATTCATCCATGTTGGATTTTTAGAGACTGTTGCCTTCTGGGATGGATTTTTGCCACACTTCCCTGGAAGTGGTCATCACAGGGGGACGACCCTGTCCCTGATTGGAGAACCAGGGCCCCCCTGCTTTTCACCCAGGAGCAAGGATAAAACTGGCAGACCTGCACCCACGCCTCAGATCCCCTCCAGAATTCAACAAGAAAGGAACTAAGGAAGAAGAAGGACTGCCCTGCTGGACCCCTGGCCTGCACCTGGACCCTGCACTCAGAAGGACTGCACCAGCTGCACACTTGGGCTTCACCACAAGAAGGACTTTGCCTGGCTTCAACTGGTTCAAGGAGGGACTCCCTGTTTGATACAGGTGAAAAATTGCTAACCAGAGTCCCCTGCACCAACTCTTGAAGAAAGCGACCAGCTGACCACTGTCCAGTGGCCAAAAAGGAGTTTGCGCCAGGTGCATTCTGGGAGTTGAAGTCCGCACCCCCCAAGGACCATCACAGAACTTCTGGACCCTTGGGGTGAGCTGTGGACCCCAAAAGAACCTTAAAAGAACATCTGGGTGAAGCCCCAGAAGTTTGGAAAAGATTTGAGAATTTTTGGAAAAAAGCTCCAGAGAGGGAGCGACCCGCCGCGGAAATTCTAGCCGGCTTGCCTCAACCGCGACCCGGCCTGACTTCGTGGTTCGTCCCGGTAAAGAAAAACATCCAAAAAAGAGACTAAGTCCGAAGGTAAAAAGTTGACCGGGACCTCCCAGCCATCGTATCCGAGAAGGGCTCCATGGACGTCGGATCAAGATCCAGGTTTACCCCGGTCGAAGGATTTTCATCTCGAAAAAACGACTAAGTCCGAAGGTAAAAGTCTCCACCGAGGAAACCCACATCGCGTATCCGGACAAGGGCTCCAGGAGGTCGGATTCAACTGGCAGGTTCGTCCGGTGAAGAAAAACTTCAAAATAAAGACTAAGGGGGTCATTCTGACCCTGGCGGCCGGTGGCCGCCAGGGCCACCGACCACGGGAGCACCGCCAACAGGCTGGCGGTGCTCCCACGAGCATTCTGACCGCGGCGGTTCAGCCGCGGTCAGAAGCGGCAAGTCGGCGGGCTCCCGCCGACTTACCGCTGCTCGGGGGAATCCTTCATGGCGGCGGAGCGCGCTCCGCCGCCATGAGGATTCTGACCCCCCCTACCGCCATCCTGTTCATGGCGGGAAAGCCGCCATGAACAGGATGGCGGTAGGGGGGGTCGCGGGGCCCCTGGGGGCCCCTGCCGTGCCCATGCCAATGGAATGGGCACGGCAGAGGCCCCCGTAATAGGGCCCCGCAAAGTATTTCAGTGTCTGCCTTGCAGACACTGAAATACGCGACGGGTGCCACTGCACCCGTCGCACCTTCCCACTCCGCCGGCTCGATTACGAGCCGGCATCCTAGTGGGAAGGGAGTTTTTCCCTGGCCTGGCGGGCGGTCTTTTGGAGACCGCCCGCCAGCCCAGGGAAAAACTCATGATACCCTCCGCGGTCTTCTGACCGCGGAGCGGTATAATGGGGGCGGAATTCTGGCGGGCGGCCTCCGCCGCCCGCCAGAATCAGAATCACCCCCTAAGTCAGAAGGTAACTTTTTAACCGAGGCCTCCCGCGACCTGTAGCCGAGCAGGGCTCCATCGCGGTCGGCCTGAAAGTTTGACTTTGCCCCGGTCGAGGTGCAACCAGATGACCCGATTGGCGCTTTTTGTTTCTAAGCGCTAGAAAAGTAATAATTCTTTAAAAATTCATATCTCCGGTTCCCCTGAACCGATTTTAATCGTTTTTGTGTCATTTTAAAGATAAAAATATAAGCTATTTTTATAAATTGGTTTTGGATTTTTAAACTGTTTCCTGTGTTTTATTTAATTACTGTTTTGTGATATTTGAATGCTTTACACTTTGTCTCCTAAGTTAAGCCTTGACGCTCGTTGCCAAGCTACCAAGGGTTGAGCTGGGATTAATTTACTGAGACCTAACTGTACCTATGTGGAGGTTAGTGGCTTGTTGCTAGGTGTAGGTACCTACCTGCCCTACCAATAACCCATTTTCCAACAAGAATAATCTTGTGTTTAAAATTATTGAGTACATCTAGGTTCTCTGTAAACACTTAAGAAAAGACTCACAGTCACCTCTGACATCCACAGGCATCACTTGCTCACGAGCATTAGGATTTAACGTAATACCAATTTCCCTTTGATGATATCATCCCAACCGACTGTCTCCCCTAATTACAGTATACACCATTCCAGTTGTAGCTCTGCCTTTTCAGGAAATGTTCATAATTACATAACCTAACAAATCACTTTTTATACCACAATAACTCACAGAGTTTATGTGTGGAGCCTTCATATCAATATATCTGCCTAAAATTTTCTCTGTCCAAATTGTATTACCAGTGATGTTGTAAGGCAACCCAGACTCTTATAGGACTGAAAATATTTTAAACTTTTTTTCTACCCAGCATCAGTCTCATACTCAGATATCACCAAAGCTTAGGGATTCACTAGGGAGGCATCCTCCTTTACATTCAAAATTACCTTCTTATTTTTGTAGCATTTTCCCCAGTTCTCCACACTTATGACAATTAGAATTCCTTGCAAATCAATTCATACTATTGATAAGTGTGCAGTGCTACTACACCTATAACATTTGCCTTTGAAATCTTCAAATTCTACAGGGGATTTCCCCTTAGGCACCCTTGGCACCATGGCTTCAGAGTCATCAGAAACAATATTTATGTTGCTTAATGCATCACTGTGAGCACTTGGGTGAGGTTGTTGACCTCTCATGTCTGTATTAGCCAGGCATTCCACAATGGTAGCAGCTTCCTTAAGTGTGGGATTTTTTTATTAAGAGTTTCTCCTGCACTTGATTACTAGTGGTGCATCACACCAACTGATCCCTAACCAGAGTCTGTCAGTTCTCTAAATTCACACATGTGCAAGAGTTTTAAGAGCAGGGATACAATTACCACCATTCTCTGTTGAACCCTGAACTTTCCTCATGGCAATACAATGTTTATGTGAGGTCCAAAGTGCCACTCAAGCATTTTACTGTCACCTCATAGATGCCCTGTGGTTCTTCATCTGCATTAACAATAAGTATTTCATCAATACTATCATAGATATTGTGGCCCTAAATACCTAAATTATGTGATAATATTACTTGTTTCCTTGCTGCTCTAATGTTAACCCCATTAGCTACCATGTATGAATCGAACAGCTTTTTATAGTGTACTCAGGTAGCGTAGGCTCACCCTTCTTGAGGAGGTCCGGGCGTGTTACTGAGGGACATGCAGCTACATCAATTGAGGAGTAGTGAAGAGACCAAAAATGAAGCAAATACAGTATCTTAGTTTCAATCCTCCCAGCAAGGAATGGTAATATCAAGTATCATATATGGTCACAATGTAATGCTAAAAACAGTTCAAATACCACTCACTTCAATTGAATGATGATCACACGATGGTTAGCTACCAGTTTAAACCTGGCTTCCTGGCATTTCCATACACTTCCTGTTAAACCTGACATCTTTGGTGTGGTTCCCCTTTACTTTTTGCCTTCTGATCTCTTGTTTTGCTGACTTTATTTTTGCTGGCTTTAGGACTCTGTGCACTTTACCAACCAGTGCTAATGTGCAGGTATTCTGTACTCTAAACAGAGATATTAACTTATCCACAGTTGGTCTAAAGTGCTAAAGTGGTCGTGCTCTCTCCTTAAAATGTGGTAATATTGGCTTATCCACAATTGGCATATTTAATGTTCTTCTAAGTTCCTAGTAAAGTGCATTATACATGCCCAGGATGGGTAAATTAAATGCTACCAGTGCACCTGCAGATTGTGCCACCCATTACAGCAGCACTTTAAACATGTCTCAAGCCTGCCACTGCAGAGCCTATGTGTTCAGTTTTACACTGCCATGTCAATGTGGCAAATTAACCCTCTTGTCAGGCCCAGACCTTCCTTTGTAATACATATAAGTCACCCCTAAGGTAGGTCTCTGACAGCCTCTAGAGCAGAATGCAGTGTATTTAAAACGTTGGACATGCACTTTGAAGTTTTACATGTCCAGGTAGTGAACAACCCTTAAATTATTTTTTCACTACTGTAAGGTCTATCTGTCCCACAGGTTAACATTGGGATTACCTTCTTACCTTTAGAAAGTGTAAGTTTCAATTGGCACCAGATGGCTATTTCGAGTTTGGTGTCACAACTAATGGTAAAGTCACAACGAATGGTAAAGTTGGATTTTAAGTCGCAAATCTGAAAATGCTAGTTTTAGAAAGTTGGCATTTTCTTACTTTAACCTTTCTGTGCCTCTGCCTTTCTCTCAATGCATGTCTGGGTAGCTGAGTGGTGGGCTCCTGTGCATTTCTTTTAGATAGTCACACACAAAAGGAGATGATTTGGGCCATTTACACCTTCATGGCCTGATCACTAGGCTGATGGGTCTTCCTGGGCTGTATAGGAGGGAGGAGCTGTCACTTTCACCTGATTAGGGCTATTCCTGTCTCCACACAAAGGGCTGCATAACTCCATGTAGTGTGTCTGGAGCTGGGAAACGAAGGGCAGGGACCTTATGATCTTCAAAGGCCTCTTTGAAGTCTCCCCCACTTCAAAGGTACAATTTTTTTTATAAGTAATGTACCCATATCCTCACCAAATAGGAACTCTCCTGGAACCAAGGACACTCTGCCCGTAAGAAGGACTGCTGTGCTGCCATTAGGGACTGCCACTCTGAACTGCATTGCTGTGTTGGCCTACTGCTTGCTGTGTGCTGAAGAAGGGACAGCCTCTTTGCTACTTGCTCTGCTGCGTTGGTCTGCAGTCTGCTGCTTTGTGCCTGGAGCGAGAAGGACTGTGCCTGTTCTCTACATTCTTGAACCCAAGATTCTCCAAGGGCTTGTTGGCTTGCCCCCTATTGTCTGCAGTCTCAGGGACATCAAAGTCTGCCTGCATCTTTTCTGGTACTGCTGGACTCTGCCATCTTTGAGTCCAACCCTAGCCTGAGGTGTGTCCTGCAGTCCTTGGCCTCAGAAGTGGAATCTGCAGGTGATTTCTGTAAAACGTGACTCCTCATGCCCTCAACCTTGATGTTTTGCTCCATCAAAGATACATTTTCAGCGGACCCTGCTTGAGTTCTGTAGCTAGCATTCCCTCCATTGTGGTCGGACTGAACTTTGGATTTGCACCAGTCCCTCACGACCTCAAGTAACCTTTTGAGGGCTAGTGATTTCTAAGCACTGTTTTTACATTTAGGCCCATATTTATACTTTTTTAGTGCCGCATTTGCGTCATTTCTTGACGCAAAAGCAGCGCAAAGTTGCACAATATAATTGTATTTTGTAAGTTTGTGCCATTTTTGCGTCAAAAAGCGGCACAAATGCGGGGCTAAAAAAGTATAAATATGGGCCTTAATCTTTAAAAATTCATATCTTCACTTCTAATTCTTGGATTTCTGTCGTTTTGGTCTTGTTTTACTCAGATAAATATTCTAGGGTGGAGTCATTTCTGTGGTGTTTTCACTGGGTTACTTTAATTTAAGTTTTGCCAAAATACGTTTCATATTGCATCTTAAGTTAAAGCTGACTGCCCTGTGCCAAGCTACCAGGGGGTGAGCATAGAGTTAATTTAGGTTGGTTATCTGACTTACCCTGATTGGGATTGTTGTACCTACTTGGACAGGGTACACACCTCTGCCAACTAGAGACCCAATTTCTAACAGTACTGTTTCAGTGGGACAAGGTTGGTCCTTGTAACCAGCACATGCTCTGTCGCAGCCAGCCTGAACTGTGGATTTACCCTAGTCTAGCATGACCCGATAGACCTGGCTTGCCCTTTAAGATTTTAAGCACAACAATTGCAGGTATTCTTTAAACATTTATATCTCAACTTCTACTTATCGGATTTTTGTCGTTTTGTTCATTAAATTAACATCTATTTTTTCAACCTGAACTGTATTGTTTTTTGTGGTGTGGTGGCAATCTTACCCTTGGGTGGGGTAGGAGAAACAGGTTTCTTTCCCCAAATTGTATCCCCCCCGCCACAGGGTAAGATTAATCAAACGTGCTCATGAAGGACAATCTGGTGAGGTAAAGATCAAAGAAAGAAATAGATTTAAGGTGGTCAGATTAGGCTTGGAAGTGAAGAGGGTAATGTGCAGATGTGGAGAATGTGGCAACAGGGATAAGATTCTAAACATTATTCGCCTCTCCTATGCAATGTTATGATCTGCCTGGCAGACCTTGGGAGGAAGCCCTTAGATACTGTGGGACCTTTGACAAGAGAACATATTTCCCTATCTGTTGACTTTTGATCTATCTGTTTTCCAGGTGGTCCAATGTGGTGTGGGTTAGTATTAAAAGTCCAATAACATTTAGGAGGCAATAGATCAAAGAGAAGGATTAACAATGTTTATTGTAATGCATAATGTGGCACAACATTCCTCAAAGGAGGTTAAAATCTTTTTTTATGAGTGTGGCATTAGCTATAAGAATTATGCATTTGCAAATTAGAGTAGTTGCAAAGTACTATACATCTCTGAAAGAAAGGTTAGAACTGATAAGAGTGAATGGTTTTCATTGGAAGTAGATATTACAGAATAGACTGTTGGCTCACAGAACATCTCCACATGCAACATCTGGAAGGATGTCATTTGAACTACTTAAAGGCAGAATGCATTTGCACTGCTTAAAGGCAAAACAGGCACTTCGCTTTCTCCTGTTGGATGGTTTGGGCAAAGGAATGGGTGAATGTGTCTATTAAGGATGAATGGAGGACAAGAAACAAGAGACAAAAAGAGAAAATGAAAAAAGAAGTGTGATATAGAGAGTGAAAGCATTTGTTGGCTGTGCTGATAGTTCTATGTTTACTAAACTGTTAGTGATTGTAAAACTTCAAATGTAATGAATGCTAGGGAAAGGAAGATTTGGAACTTGAGGTTTGTGGGTGTGTTTAGATTTGTGTGTGCACACTGGTTGCTAGTTGGAGGAGTAAAAATGTTATCAGAATACATAGATGTGGTGCCTCAATGATGGATCTCAGAAGTATGGGGAAAATAATATCAAAAAGGCCTTTTTACCAAGAAGATTAAGTATCCTTTTGAGAGACAGTAGTTATCTTCTTGTGCTGCTGTAAAAATATATTCCCAGTGTTTTGCTTGCATATAGGTATTTTTTTTCTTTGGTTTATTTGAGGAAGGAAGATGTGTGACATCTTACTTTACTCATGACGAAATTCCATTCTACAATGTCAATGTATGAGCCAGAGCTGATAGTTTAATGCTCATTAGAATATTGGAATGTTGAGAGCTCCATTGAAGACAATGGAGTAGCAGCGGCCTCTATAAAATGATATAAAGCCGTTGCTCACAATATTGCAATGCCATTATGCACAGGGACTGCTTCTCTCATTCCACTGCTCTTGTTCTGTCAGCTTCACCTTTCAAGTGCCCAGGGACTAGATAGGACACCACTTAGCAGGGCAGGAGTTTCAGCATGAGGTTGCTGATATTCTACTGGAGGATGAAAAAGAAGGAAGAAAAAAGTTTGCAACATAGAATATTGTGTGTTTACGTTAGTGCATGTTCCTGGAGTGCCACTGGATTTCTTCCTCAACATTCTGGCCAGAGACTAATCTCTGAGTTTCTTAGACTTCTCTACATGAGAGGTTTTTAATCCATACTTTATGTCGGCTGATTTGTCATTGTGAATATTTTCCAGTCTGATATGCAAAGGTTTTATGCTTGGGCATTGATTCTTTCATCAGTGCTCTTTATTGGATATTTTAGCTGACACCATTTTTCCCTCTCATTTTTGCAGATTAACTTAGATAAGGGTATTTCCAATATGGAACATGCTTGCTCTATTATTACAATAGTAACTGTGATACTAATGAACTTTTAGCTCTATTTTAAAATCAAATATTGATTGATTACATAATTGCTGAAATCTAAAAATGAATACCCAATGAATAAACAAAAGAAAGACTAGATGAATTGCAAATAAAACAACTAATTCTCTTTACTATCTGAACTGAAAGTCTTTAATGATTTATTGTTATTTAGACAATTACTCCTTCTTTCTCTTTGTCCATGAACAAAGGTTCATACAACCAGTGGAAAGGGGCTCTTTCATGATTATATTCAACTATTGACATACAGAAAACACCGCTCTATAATGGCTGACTTCTTTAGTCTCCTTATCCAGTTATTGCTGTGAATGTTCAACAGCTAACAGCTGTTGCCCTGCACATGGCTGTTATCTGTTGAACATTCACAGCAACAGCTGAGAAACAAATGCTTCAGAGCCAAGGAAATGGGGTTCAACCCCCTCGGGCTCAGAGAGGCATTTGCTTTTTTAATTAGAATATTTGCCTCATTTGGTGGAATGTTCTAATAGCCTTAAAGCCTGCCTTAGAGGGCTATACCAGCCATTGATGGGCTGCTTCCTTGTTAAAGACTACTCAAGTGGGTGATTAATGGCCGGTATAGCCCACTATGCAGGCTATAAGGTTATATCAACTATGCCTTGTGTGAGACGATGGTTGTGGTGCATTCAGTACATTCTCTCTACATTATCTTCAATCACTTCTGGACATGTTCATCCTTTCTGAGCCTCCCTTTGGAACAAGAAAGAATATAGTTGATGATTTATACTGTGAGCACTCAAACGAATGTCTCTCCTAATGAGCATTTTTCGGAGTGGTTTCCATTATCAATACGAGTATAGCAATGCTCAGGGAAAGTACAATAATCAGTCCACCAGTGCAAGCCTGCACAATTCTTTGTTTCGTGTGACTGCAAATCAATAACATGAGGCTGACTATGAGCCAGGGCTTGCACAGATCCTTCATGGCTTGCTAATTCAGAAAGTAGACACACTGACAACTGTGAAAAAATCTGTCTGATTCGGAACAAATTCAGTTGCGCTTGTTTTCAGTGCACTGCGCTTAACTAATCACACCCTAAGGCTAAAAAACAACATCGGTCTTGACAAATCTTACATCATCCATAAAAAGCTGAAATTATTTCTCCTAACTTTGGTACTTATTGACATTTTCAAAAAGAGCTATTGCTATTTTATATGCTTTTTCTGTTTGTTCCATTCCTTGTGTTAATTGCCCTGGATTTAGTTACAGCAAGCTATGCGTTCATGGTCCCTGAAATGTTAAGAAATCGTGTTTAATGGGCTCAATTACATTTTCATTTTGTCACGATAAACTGGGATTTTTCTTCTGTACCTAACAACCCCCATAGTTTGTGCCTTTCGGTCATCGCCCTATTAATTTATAAGCAAAGCAGTAAAGAGAAAGTCTTGAGCAATAACTGTGTACTTCTATGATTAATAGCGGAGTTGTTTATGCAACATTAGCTTACTGTACGGCACATTTATCTCTGTTAAAAGATGAACGGAGAGAGAGTGAAATGCAGTTGACCAAATCTAATTGATTTTAAGGTTTTGAAAGTAGGGCTTTGGAAAGCACGGTTAAGGTAGGTGAACACGCAATAACAATGCCTTTTAAATATAACCTCTTATAGGAAAGTATAAACAACGACCATTTATTTTGATACCTAGCAGGGGGAAAAGAGCGCACATGGTGTCCCGATATAAGCCCTACACAGCAACTGCCCCTTAGAGTCAACTGCGTTTTTGAGCCTCAATAAATCAATAATCAAATTAACAAGTCATCTACTTCTAAATAAAGTCCCAGCAAGAGATATCCTGAACATGGCCTAGATTTTTAGCCCTGATTTTGGCGAAATGTACTGACCAAGAACAAGGGAATATCAGTCACCAGTGGCTGTATCACATACAGTACCCCATAGGGCACAACGGATATGAATACCTGTTTTCTGCTCCCCTGTGGCAATGTAGTATTACAGAAGGTTTGCACGCCCTCTTCTGTAATACAGATAGTGCTGGTGTGCATATATAAGTAGCACTACTTTAAAGGGAGTTCCCTCATTTGTATGGGACCGAGGAAACTCTTTGCTTGTGCACCCTTGCTTTATTATGGACTCGGGCACAGAAGGTAAAAGGCCCTAAGGAGGTACACTAACTGTGCACTACAAAAACGAGGTGTTAATGTGAACGCTTTTCTGAAGATCTTAATAGAAATAATAACAGCTGTCTGCTCAGCGTAAGATTAGTCAAATATATTCCAAAATCATACTTAGTATACGTCCCTTTGGACAGACCATCCTCAACACTCTAGCCCTCCCCTCCCAACTTGTGATAGGAAAGGACATAGACAAGCTTGTAGCTCTTCACTGGTGAGCCACTATTAGCTTCCTGGTACACCTGAATCAATCAGTAGGTGTGTTGATGTCTGCTAGATTGAGAAGCAGTTACTGTAGCAGCCCAATTCATGGGATATGTGGTAGTAGTTGCCCCATTTATGCAGGTGTGGCTCCTCCGCTATGGTGGAGGAGTGTGGCCCCCGCCAGCAGCTGCAAAACTTTCACTACAAATCGATGGTAAACTACGTTTGTTATCATTTGGTGGTAAAAGGGCGGGCCATGAGTTATGTTGGGAACGAGGGGAAGTGCTCAGCACTCTCCCTCAGTGCGCATGTATGTTTGGCCAGTCAATTCGGGTTGGCTAAACACACATGCTCACTGGGCTCTCTCCAGCCCAGCAACACAGTTGCTGGGCTGGAGAGAGCAGGCACAGGCTCCGAGTCTGCCTGGGAGTGCCCTGGCTGGGCGCTCCCTAGCCAATCCATACGCTGCTGTCAGCAGCATTCAGGTTGGTTGCAGGGCAGGCTGGAAGCCTGTGCCTGTAGTCAATAGAGGAGCTGTGCGGCGCGGCGGCTGCAGGGGCAAAGCAGATAAGTGTTTTTTTTTTTTTTTTAAATGAATTTGCCATCCCCCGCACCCTCCCACGTGCCGCCCTGTCCCAACAAAGCCCTGCAAGCCGCTACTGCATTTATGCTGAGATGACCGTTCATCTCTTCTGCCATCCTTCATCACAGTAACAGCAGCCATAATGGAACCAAGGCTTTATGGAAGAAGTTATTTAGTAATTATTCACTCTTCTCAGATTACATGAGTGTCGGATGGAGCCCCATAGGCACCCTACAACATCTCTTCTTCCCTATGGCTGGCGGTTAGTTAAGCACACAGAAAATCACTGAAGCCAGAAGGAAACAAACATCAAGTGGTATTGAGATTATGTCAACAAGCGCCTTCCTAGGGCAACAGTAAGCTGCCAATCACACTACCTGTTCAAGAGAACCAACAGGTGCCTAGTATTATTTGTGCTTTCTTTTCTATGCATATTTCTCTGTTCCATTACTGCCCCTACCCTCATTTAAGAAAGCTTGGAGGGTAGACATTAGGTTAAAGTACTTTATGGTAGTGACAAGGCATACCATTCCCATGGGACCTCATTACTTAAATAATATTTCTTTAATATTTGTCTTATGCTGTCAGGTCTCCCAGGATATGTGGCATTCAATGAACTTCCTAGACTCAAACTCTAATTTAAAGGCTCCTAGCTATTTTTAAGTAGTTGTATAAGCCTTATTAAGATCAATTTTATAAAAATATTATATTTATAAACCTTATTAAGATCAATTTTATAAAAATATTATTTTGTTCATATTCACTTGTAGGACCCTGGCCACAACCAGTTGCCACCTTGGTGACATTTTCCTTTAAGTGGTAGAAGCTCACCTTTTCCTCTCCACTGTAATTCAAAAATAAATCGTGCAGTTCCATAGGAAAATTGCATAGTTAGTAATTGATAAGCACACTGTACAAGCAAAGTCATTGTTTATAGTACTTGTATAAGAAAGAATATATTTTGAGGTTTAAAATGTTGGGTGGACCTGTCTCTACTATCGTTTACTGGAGCACTGCAATGCCCTGATTGCTGAAGGTGTAACACCAGTATATTGAAAAACCAACAGCTGCTTTAAAAATGCCTTCTACATGTTTGGGCCCATTCTTGCAAACAACAACACTTCAGACGCATCCACTAGCTGTTAAAGATCTCTTGAAGAGAACATTGTAGATCTCAGGTGATCACTTCAACTACAGATCAACTGCAGAGAGCAGGTGGCAAAAACAAAACATCTTGCATAGATGGGCTATTGATGAGTCAAGTGGAGACCTATTCATTGAACACAGGAGGGTGAATGTAGTTGGAATGCCAGCCAACTCCCGCTTTCCACAGAGGTGTATAATCAGCCAGAGTATTATTGTGTCTTTGATATGCTTAGCCATGACATGAGATCAACTTTTCTTGTTGATCAGCAAGTGTAATGGTGCTTCTTTTATCTCAAGATGCAGCATTTTTCATTACGGAGCCAGTTCAAAGTCACTGACGTCTGCCTAAATTCCTTTAACTTATTAACGTGTCTCACACTGTAATAGCAATTGAACTGCCACATAATTTAACAAACAGCTTTCATTTTGTAGCACATTATTTACGTTTCCTCTCTTTTTTCCAGTGTGCGCCCCTTAAGTATTTACCGTTTTGCATCTTTCTCCTAAGAATAAGCACCACATGCCACCGAACGTCCACCTTCCCTGTCTCAATGCATTATAAAAACTTACCTTTTTCTCGGAGAAATTCTATTCGCTTGAGCTTTCATTGGTCATAGATGCATCGGTACCGCTGTTCCAGCCCCTGAAAGGACATATTGCTACGTTTGATCAAACATGGTCAGTTTGGATTATCTTTAAGGCTTTCGAACATTACTCACCTTAGCCTGGCCAGTAACTGGAGGCTGACTTAGAGGAGGCAGACGCTACATAAGCTTGTACAAACTGAATAATGTTTCTGATTGAAGACAGAGAGAGTAATTTAATTCATCTCTAATGGTGGATATTATATATACTTGTGCAATCAGTAATTGTTGTTGGAATATATTGAAGAAATAGTTTGTATTGCGCAAATATATCTCAAACCTTGATAATTGTTGCAGTTTGGGTAATGTACATAATTGTGGTATTTTCTTTTTTTTGTTAGAACCTTAACAATGTAAATGAAATACTTAAGAAAATACTACTGATTTTTCCACATTTCTGCCTTGGAAGAGGCCTTATTGATATGGCGAAGAATCAAGCCATTGCCACAGCATATTCCAGATTTGGTAAGTTCTGTTTTTTAAAAAATGCGTGCGCGTTGGGTTTTGTTACATTTTGCATGTAGAGAATAAAAAAAACATACAACTAAGCAGAAGAGACATTTTTTCTGAAAAGTGGACCTCATTTTGAGTCTGGTAGTAATACAAAGTCCTCTGATTCCCTCTAACATGTAAGTCTACAGTTTAGAAAATTTCCTCAATGGATTGTCATCAAAATTTAGCATTTTCTTCACAAATCAGGTTATTTTCCATCACTACACAATTATGTAATCAGAGCCAAAGAGCACCAAAGTGACTTGCGTGCTTCTTGTACAACTCTCAGGTGATTGAATCGCATCACTTTTAAATTAACCTTATTCAAAGTGTGCAATAAATGTATTCTTTGTTAGTTAAAAAGCTGCTATTCATTTAAAATACAGGCATACATTGAAAATAACAGTTAGTTGACAATCATCTTGAGACTGATTCACAAAACTCCTGATAACCTATGAACCTTATCTCCAGAAGGAAAATACTTCTTTGAGTGGAGACATCCTTTACTCTTCGACATCATGATAGAAGGGGAGTGTACCACCCAAGAAACTTCCCCTTGACGCAAATTAGTGCATAGCAATACTTTGCGTTATTTTTACTACCTTTCAAACACAAATCGTGATGTGCTTCGGTGAGTAAATATCATCACAAAACTTTGCAGCAGATTTGCCATGACAGGAAAATATAATGGTATATTTCAAAACCCCACAATGTTAGTATTGAACATCCTTTCTCAAGCTCACCTTGTAACTGCAATTGTATTAAATTTGCATAATTTGCTTTTGCATAATTGCATGAAATTTGGGAAAAATAATGTGTAATTATGCACATACAAAATTGCCTCTTGGTGCAAAATGTTAGCGTAAAATGCTTCCACGCATACATTCCATGCTAAGAAGTAGTGTAAAAAACAAAAGTTCTGTGAACATCAGTCACTTGCATTCTATTGTGTGCGTTGTTCACTTGCATTTCCAGTGATGTTTTTACCGCAAATGACATGTTTGTGATACACTTTTTATCATGAATCGTGTGTAATTAGGCCACATGGTGTAATCGAGAAATTTTGGGAACTTCACTTAACAAGAGTAACTCACAATTGTTTTAGATTACACTGCGTATTGCAGATTTCACCTTTGCCACGTTCTTACCCTTCTTGGCACAATCTTGATTTTAAGACACACAAGGCCCAACTCACAAAGGGAAATCTGTGAGCAGAGATCTCCACACACAAAGAACTCTGTTTAGAACTCTTCAGAGATCTCTGCCTGGTTGGCTTTCATTATATCCAGGTGAACAGCTCTGCCCAGACCTGTGATGTAAAGGTATTCACCTGCTTACATAATGGAGATACTCTTACGAAAAAAAATACTACCAAAATGATAGTAACTTTTTGACCAACTTTCTGAACGATGCCTATAGGCTGAGAGTTCCATCTCTGCTAGGGAAAACTCAGAATGCAGTACAGGGAAACAACATTCACCTGACCTAAATCACGCACACTTAATAAACATAATTGCAGCAGCACATAACTTCAGCCAAAAGCCTTGGCTCTTCCCACCCTTGACTTTACTGCAGCTTCAGAATGCAGCCAGCCCCACTCAAGAGGAACAGAAACTTCATTGTGGATGAGGAAGACCTTGTTGATCATTTCAGGAAACTACATGTTCTGCCTCCATATACCTTCAGTGAACTAGAAAAGATTGCCATGTGGCAGAAACTGACATACTCTGTCAGTGTGTCAAGTGGTGGTAAGGATTTTGGGGGAATTCAAAGAATATGTTAGGATGAAAGGAGGCAGGCCAAATAGTTATTATCCTGTATTCAGGAGGCAAGAGCTCTTCCTGGAGTGGGATCTGGATTCAGTGTCTGTTCTGAAGAACCCTTATCTGAGGCCAGGTCAGAAACGTAATCCCATTACAGTTCTAGTTCACAGTTATGAAACACGTTACCCCACTCACAGGTAGCCACACAACTCACACTTCTCTCTCAGCTCTAAAGAAGGGTATTATCCTCTTCTTTAGAGATTATAATGCTTAGAGTTTAATGCCTGCTATTTTCTCAGCAGTCCCCATTTCAAGTGATTTGGTAGCAACAGAAGGAATTCCATCTACTATGGCAGGACATCAACCAGGTCACACATCTAAATGCACCCCAAACACACATGTATCACAAACTGATAAAAGTGATGCTACCATGGTTTATTATGTCTTATCTTTTATTATTTCATTTCTGTTGGCTAGTGTTGTCATTCATATGATTCCACGGTATGAAAACATGTTATGTACTCTGTTTTTCACTGTTACCACTCTTGGTGCCTCTCCATACGTCTCAATGAGAACTAACGCTATTGCACTGGTGGGTGACCAGTATATTTCAGTGATGTCATGTTCCTTGGTGGAGAAGCATCTAGAGCCATGTGGTGCCATCTGGTGATGATAGCAGAGAGAGTTTTATATATCTCCGTGAGACCTAGAATGGACAGTCATATTGTGAGAGATCTAAGGAAAGATTATACATCAACCAGAATCGTATTACTAAAGATAACTTGTCTTTATCTACATTACATAACAATGACAATCTTTTTTTAATTTAATGTTAATACTTTAAAATGTATACACCACACAATACAAGATGTGAGTTTAACTTGAAGCAAAACCTGAAATTAATGTGGCTTGTCCATTTTTTAGATAAGCATTTTTATTGCAAGTTCATAAAGTAAACAATATAAAATGGCGATGCATAGTAAAAGGATTGCGAACATGGTAAGTGTACATAATTAGGAGGTTAATTATTTGTTTTATATAAAAAGAGAAACAGGAAAAAAATCCAAAGAGAAATTGAGAGAAAGATGGAGAAGAGAAGGGAAACTAGAAATGTGGTAGGAAAATAATTTAAGAGAGTGAAGAGCGCAAGGAGAGAAAAACAGTGAAAGGTAACCACTATAACTTAGATATACCTTTCTGATGTAAAGGCGAAGTTACAGTGTGTATTCTGTGTTGAACACGTACAAAATTCCACCATGTAAGTACCGATAATTTAGATTAGTCTTTCCAACAAGAAAGTATTACTTGAAAAGGAATTGCAATGCTAAGATTTAACAGTAGACGTATAGGTGATATATGGTCAATATTAGGTGATGAAAAAACAAGAAAACATTTTGCATTGCAAACAGAATCATACTGAAATATTTTTAAACATTTAGATCAAACTAGAGTCCAAAAGATTTGAACATGGCAACAGTGGCATAGCAAATGAACTAAAGAGCCAGTTTATTTGAAACAGGACCAGTTTAGTGGGAAAACAGAGGGGTCACATTTAGCAACATATTTCAGTGTAATAACATTTCTATGATAAATAAAAAAGAGTGATTGGGTGATACAGGTGACTTTAGAGCTTGTACATAGTTTAAGTCATATTTAATCCCAACATTGAGGAGGAAATTACATAGACAAATCATCTTCCCATAACAGTTCCGAAGAACTTTTATCTCTAGTGGAGTTGGAGGACAGTAAGTTGTTATAAATGAAGGCAGTTCTGGTAATATTGTAATGCAAAACATTATCGAGAGATATAGCAGGTACTGGTAACAATGAATCAATATTCCTGGGATGCTTGGGAAAAAGCATTTTATAGAGGAGTAAATTGAGCTATATTCCTCTAAATATGAGTCAGGTAATTGATATTGCATTTACATGTAATCAAAGGGTGCAATAGAATTATCTTTCATAAATCGGTGTACATAAGTTATTCCATTTTCTTCCCAGTGTTCCAAATAGAAATATCTATTATGTAACTTGAAAAATTTACTTTACAAAATGGAGGAATGCTTGAAACAGTGCAGTAAATTAGTTTGATCAAAAATATTCTGTGTAATAAATAGTGCAAGTATTTCAAATGAGATTTTTGAAGATAAAAGTACAATTTGACATGTGAAAAAGGAAAAATCATTCAGTAAAGATCATTCAAAGTTCATCCATACTGGTACAGGTTGATCTTAAAAAATCATAGCTCATTATACAATACTCAGTGATTAAAAAAGAGGAATGATATAAATTAAAGTCTGGAAATCTGACACCCCCTTTAAAGATTTGGCGTATGACTGAAGAAAGAGAGAGAGCAGCAT